>NC_092875.1:335461417-335546417 GCF_028372415.1 Notamacropus eugenii
TAATACAAGGGGAAAGATGGATTTTTTTTTCTGAAACAGAGAACTTTGAAATATTCCTAATGAAAAGATCATAGTTGAATATGAACTTTGAACTGCAAACCCAAGAAGGAAGAAAAAGGTACTTTTTGTGTGTTCATTTTTGAGGAATTAGAAGGGTCAGTATGATGATGGGCAATAGGAGGAAAAGAGAGAAATGTACCTTAATGTAATGTCTTCTTAATGAGGAATATGAAAAACAGAAGACTTGAGGGAAGATTGCTTTTTCTTCTGAGGGTTTTAGAAAAGAAGGAAAAGAGTAAAAGGAATATACTGGTTTTGAAAGAAATAAAGTGGGAATTTCAGTCAATTTTTAGTCCACATCTGACTCTTCCTGATCCCACTTGGTGTTTTCTTGGTAAAGATACTGGAGCCATTCACCATTTCCTTCTGCAGCTCATTTTACAAATGAGGAACTGAGACAGAGTTAAGTGACTTGCCCAGGTCACATAGCTAGTAAGTGTGCAATAGCAGATTTGAACTCAGGAGTCTTCATTACTCTAGACCTGGCACTAGAATAATTAGTAATTATAACAATAGAAATTACTAATACTTCTAATTGTAGTGTGTGAAAAAAGGATACAAATGTGGAGAAAGGGATTGGGGAGGAGCATTTCAGATGAATCTTACTCTTATCTATTCCAAACAAAGCAGGTTGGAACATATATGCTTATGCATATAACAGGAGGGGTTGCCTTAGAAATACATCCAATTCACGAGGGAAACAAGTGAGGGAGGAGAGCTAAGAGGTACAACAATATGATAAAATGGAGGATGAAAATAAAACAAATTTCCTTATTCTTAAAGGAGAATAATTAGAGGAGAGAAAGGGGGAAAAAAAACAACACTATAATGAAAACAACAATTTTGAAAGACTTAAAGAGTTCTGGTCGAAGCAATGATCAACTGTGTCTCCATAGGACCTATGATGAACTATATTAAACACATCTAGAAAGACAGGTGGCTGATTAGAGGTGTGGAAGGCATCCTATATTTTTTAACTTGGCCACTGAGTAGATTTCATTTGTTAATTATGCTTTTTTGTTACAAGGATTGTTTTGTTTATCTCCTTTCCCCCCTCCCTTTAAGTTTCTAATTGGGAAAGGGCTTTGACTGTGATGGAAAAAAAAAGATCCATTTAACCTTTTTTTTTTTTTTTCTGAAGTGCACAGACTAAATTTCATTATGTTCAGATTAAAACACTGAAATTTTGCAAAAGACACCTTCTGAGTCTGAAGTTTTATGAAATAGATATAGCATTGAATCTTTTTTTTTTTTTGCTTAACAAAGTTAGTAATGAATGACATTGGTGAGTATTTTGTTTGACTGAAAACATAAGGCAGAACTGTTCCCTCTGTCATATCCATTGAGATTTAAAAATAATAAGAAGAATGATAGAGTAGCCAGTCTGATAGCAACTCTAGCCTTGCAAGTTCTGGCCTATATCTATAAGGTGTCAAATACATAAAAGGAAAGTGCAAAATTCAACCACCCATACAGATGTTTAGTTTATAAGCTGCCAAAATTCCAAAAGTTTAGTGTACATATTGCCAAAACACCAGATGTTTAACTGAGTTGACTTTTCGTCCTGGCCATTTGGCATCATTTAAATAAAATTTTAGTCTGCTCTGGTGCCTTTGAAAAAGAAGGAAGGAAGAAAAAAAGAAGGATGGAAGAAGGAAGGAAGGAAGGAAGGAAGGGAGAAAGGGAGAAAGGGAGAAAGGGAGAGAGAGAGAGAGAGAGAGAGAGAGAGAGAGAAAGAGAGAAAGAGAGAGAAAGGAAGGAAGGAAGGAAGGAAGGAAGGAAGAAAGGAAGGAAGGAAGGAAGGAAGGAAGGAAGGAAGAAAGGAAGAAAGGAAGAAAGGAAGAAAGGAAGAAAGGAAGAAAGGAAGAAAGGAAGAAAGGAAGAAAGGAAGAAAGGAAGAAAGGAAGGAAAGAAAGGAAAGAAAGGAAAGAAAAGAAAAGAAAGAAAAAGAAAGGCTTCCCCTTTGATGTCCCTTTCTTTAAACTATCCTTGGTTGACCACATCCTTGAAACTATACTTAATGCTGTTTTCCATTACATAAGATAGGCATCACTTGGGATATATTTCTGAAAAGTTTCATATACAGAAAAAAATAATAATAAATTCACCAGAGAAGTTAAAGTATTTCCTATTATTTTTTTCTTAAAATTTAAATAAACCAGGGGGCAGAACCAAGACAGCAGAGTAGAAAGAGGCATATACTCTAGTGCTTCCCCCACAGCCCACAAAACACCTGTAAAAAATGACTCAACAAATTCTAGAGCAGCAGAAGCCACAGAAAGAGCAAAAGAGGTTTCCAGGCAAAGGTAACCTGGAAGACCTACAGAAAAGATCTATCTCACAGGATGCTGAGCAGAGCATAGCTCAGTCCTGGCCATGCAGCATGGGGAGGAACAGGACCAGGACAGGCCTCCAGGGCAGAATCCCCAGCAGGGAGTGTCCCAGATACCTCAACACACAAGCAACAAAGAAAGCTCCAAAGGTCAGGGTGGGACGGTTTTCACAGATGGGAGAGAGAGGAAGGGGTACCTCCAGCAATAGCCCCAGGCAATGGCAGAGGTGGCGGCAGCAGACTGCAGGCAACTATGGTGGCAAGGAAGCAACCTGGGTCTATTGTCCAGGCAGCTCAGCTTAAAGCCTCTGGCAGTAGGGAGCAGCTGATCTAACCTCAGCATTGAGTGATGGTCCCACCCCCACTGGAAGCCCCTGAGGATCCTAGCAGCTGAGTTGAATCTCTTGACAAAGGATTCAGAAGTCAAGTAACTGGCTGAGAAAATGCCCCAAAAAAGGGGGAAAAAAATAAGACCATAGAAGGTTACTTTCTTGGTAAACAGGTGTCTCCTTCCATCCCTTCAGATGAGGAAGAGCAAGGCTTACTGTAACAGGAAGTTAAGGCCCCTGCCTCTAGGACCTACAAAGGGATCTTAAACTATGCTCAGGCAATGGAAGAGCTCAAAAAGTGAGTTAGCAGCTTGCTAAAGGAGAACCAAAAAAATGCTGAGGAAAATAACACTTTTAAAAAGAGACTAACTTGGTTAATCTTTTAAAAAAAATTCATTTGTGGTCTATATTGTAAATGCTTTAAAAGAAGTATCACTTGACCAAAAGTTGGAATTGTTGTTGGAATTGAATTTATGTGATATGAACTGTTAAAAATGAAAAAAATTTTTAAAAAAATTTTTTAATTAAAAAAAGAAACCAGATTACCTAATTTGGTAAAAAAAAAAAAATACTAAGAATAAAATTTAAATAAACCTTTTCATGAAAGGACAATCACAAACCTCTTTATTTTTTTCATATTTGAATCTGATTTTTTAAATAGTTAAGCTTTCTTAAAGGAGTAGGCACATGTGTTGTTAGAGTATATCATTTTCTTTTTTCCCCCTCATTCTAATAGCTGTTGTTTATGTAACATTTTATGGTGTGACATACACACACATATACATACATACATATTAGTACATATATGGCAAGTAGAACAAAATTCAATATCCCTTTTAAAACAGATAGGGAAACTGAAGCCAAAAGAAGGCAAGTGATTTGCCTGAGGTTACAGAGAAGTCCTTTGGTCTTCAGACTTTAAAATTATTGTTCTTCCCAATTCAACATGTCATTTCCAATGTGTCTAAGACCTCATCTTGGGTAATCATTAAAGGCTCAGTATTTTTTCAGGCAGTCAGACACACATAGGAGGTTTGAAACTCAAATCTACCCAGAGAAAGGCAACCAAAATTTTGACAGTTCTCCCATCCATGCTATTTAAGGCACACTTGAAGAAAGTAGAGATATTTAACCTGAAGAAGAAAAGAATTGGATGCTGGGGTCAGTAGGCATAATTTGGGGCAAATTTGGAAACTTTCTTATGCCTGAGATTACTCAGCTATAAAATGTGGGGGTAGACTACATGATCTTCAAAGTCACCTCTAGCTCTGTATCTGTGATCACATGATCCTTTATGCTTTATTGAAATATTTTAATGACTCTCATGTGTAAAGAAGTTGAAGACTTATACTGGGCAACTCCACATTGTAAAACCTGAACCAGCTGATATCTGCTTAATAACTTAATTAGAGTTGCTGCCTTGCCACCCCCTCAATGAAAAGGGAAGCTAGGTAGTCCAATGGATAGACTGCCTGGCCTGAAGTCAGGAAGACTCATCCTAACCTGAGTTCAAATTTGGCCTCAGATACTTGCTAGTTGTGTAACCCTGGGCAAGTCACTTAACCCTGTTTGTCTCAGTTATTCGTCTGTAAAATGATCTGGAGAAGAAAATGATAAACTACTCTAGTATCTCTGTGAAGAAACCTGTAGATGGGATCATGGAAACTCAGCCTCAGTTGAAACCACTGAACAATAACAACTACTCAAATGTAATGACAATCTTCTGTAAGATAGTGCTGGAAGGGCTCATGTGGTGACAAGATAGGGACCAGCCATTAGGGATATTATAGAAGGGAGTTTTACATGAGATGGAGGATTTGATGAGATGACATCTAAGTTGACCTCCAATTCTAAAATTCTGTGATTTCCGTCTGTACTTTTACCTCCTTTGCAGAATGGCCAGTCAGATAAAGCCTTTATATTTGGCTTGAGAAGACTTATTTCATGGGGTTAACCAAGCTGAATTGATAGGAAATTGAGGGTCTGCTGACAGTCCTACAAGTGAAACTGCTGAGATCACCTGTTTAATTTCCAAAGGAACCATCCATCCCTTGTCAGAGAGTAAGTTTTTTAAATTGGTTACTCATCACAAATTAAAAAGTCAGAAGGTCATTCTTTGGGTTCTATTCCAAAACAAAGACCTTTCTATGAATGTAGAATTCATAGAAATGTGGCTTTCTTCAGATACACTGAACAACAAATTTGAAATAGGATGGAATCAAATAGTTGGAATGGAATGATTGACTTCTCATCTCAAATTAAATTGTGCCTAAATAATCCTGTTCCATGAAGCACCTCTAGGTGAGATTGAGGTGTCCATGTGAGAGGGATGGAGGATGCCAGATTGGTGGGGAGAGCTCATATTCCAAGTTAGATGTTGCCAGACATATGTTCTCATATCTGTATGACTATAGAGGAAGAGCCATGGCTACCTTGAATGTTTTTCCCCTCTTCACAAATGATTAATTATTACCAACTCAAGACATGTAAAAGTTTTCCAAGTTTTCACCATTAATCACATAAATGAACTGAAAATAATTAGTTCACAGTGACTTTCTGGCTTATTATAATAAGCCCCAACTCAGATTGACTTAGCCCAGAGAGCCAAATATAGCAAGGAAGAAAACCTTGAGGCATTTTGTACTTCTCTGTGTTGTCTATTACTACACAGTGAGATTTCTTTTCAATTGATGTGCCTTATTAATGCAGACCAAAGTGAACAGGACCCACTTAAGCAATATATTAGACATTCATATGTGAAAGATTTTCCTTATTTTTTTTTTGAAGGAAGCACTATTAACAATTGATTAGAAAGAGAGCAAGCAATATGCAACTTTGGATAACTGAGACAATTCTCATTTTGTGACCAATGTCCCCCAAACTGAACATATTTCTGAGTTGTTCTGTCCTTTTTTCCTCCATCTCTGAAAAGCACAAGGACTTCTGCAGTTATTTCTTTCATTTCACAGCCTCAAAATCATGTGCTTATTAAAGCAAGTGCTACCATCACTTTTTTTGGTTGCTCATTATTAATATTTGATTTGATTGCCAATACTTTCTTTCACTGTAGCTTTAAAGGATCTGGGATGTTATATTCAGGAACAGTAATAAAGTAGAACTAGCTGCAATTATTTGGAATCTCTTTCCCAAACTCCTATAAAATAGGCTCCATTTTTAAAAGGTATTTTACTAGACTGATGAGTGTCTCAGAGCAAGAAAGTACATTAGTTTAGATACATTAGTTCAGAAACAGTACAACAACCAGCACAGAATCCTAAACTGGTCAGTATTTTCAATTCAATTAAATAAAAATTTGTTAATCACCTATTATGGACAGTGCACAGGTCTAGGCACTGGAGGCAAAAAGATAAAGCACAGTGTTTGATATCAAGTACATGTAGTATATATTCTATTTTAGGGGATTACTTGTACCTCCCCAGCTCTAATATTAAGTAGAATGGGATTAGTGCCTAGGAAAAGTGAAAGAGAAGTGTGAGAACTTTGGGGAGGTAGGAATTGCCTCTATCTTAGGGGACTACAGGGAATGTCTAAGAAGATCTCTCTCCATAATTCTCCTTCCTCCCCTCCTCTCCTCTCCTCTTTTCTCCTCTCTCTGTATATGTCTCTCTCCCTCCTTCCCCCTTCTGTCTCCTTTTCTCCTTCTCTTTCTCCCCCTCTCCTTTCCGATCTCTCTTTCTTCTCTTCTCTATTCCTCCCTCCTCCTTTTTCTGTTGTCTCCCTCTCTCTCCCTCCCTCCCTCTTCTCATATATACATATACACATGTGCATGTTTGCATAGATAGTATATACAAAAATATGTATATACGTAAGTGTAGGTATATGTAAAGCTATTACTACTTCCCTTAAATATTTCACCTATTCTCAAGGCTTCAATATCATCTCTGTGCCATAAACCAAATCTGAGTATTGTATCCCCTATTTCCCATGATGTATCTTTATATATGTGCTCCATCATCACTTTTAACTCAAAATTTCTAAAATATACTTGTCCTCTTTCTCCTGAAACCAATCCTTCAATTCTCAATCTTTCTTTCCAATGTCAACTGCACGGACAGTATCCTATTGACACATGTTTGAAACCTAGGAGACAACTCTGACATCTATCTTCATCCCCTATATTTGCTTTGTCACCAAATTCTGCTGAAACTTCCCTTCACATGTTTCTTCTTTTCATCTTTTCTCCCTCCATTCTATTTGCTACCGATCACTCTCTACTCCCGGCCACTGAAGTTCTCATGACCTCACATATAACTTACCTTAGGTTTTCTAGTTTAACGTAAGTGCTTCTTCTGACTTTGTAATATCCAACCCCCTATTACTCTAGAGTAGAAGACACAGCTGACAATCAAACTATATATTAAAAAAAAAAAAAACAGGAACCAAAAGAAGTGATGATGGGACCTGACTGTTTGGTGACCATTCATTTGTTCTAGCTCAGTATGCGCTCCACTGCCAAACTAATCTCCTTCAGATAACTCATCAAGCAAGTTGCTTCTCCACTTAAAACTCTAGTCTTGCTCTTTCCTCTCCTTGGCTTCTAAGACTTTACATAGGAATAATAAATGACTTGATACACCACTTTACAAAATGTTTTGTACATATTCTCTAAGTTGTTCTTCTCAACACTCATAATATAGCAACCTCAAGCCAAGACTAAAGTAGAGGGAGAACTGGTGCATAATTTTTTGTTCACAGATAATTATGCTCTCAATGAAACCTCTGAGGCTGAGATCCAACAAAATATGGATCAATTCTCTGCTGCTTGTGCTAATTTTGACCTAGCAATTAACACCAAGAAAACAGAAGTTATCCAACAGCCAGCACCACACAATCCATGTTATAGCAAATGGAGAAATATTGAATAAAGGCAGAAGATAAGTTCACTTATCTTGGCAGCATACTTTCCAAGGGTGTATACATAAATGAGGAGATTGATGTACACATTGCCTGAGCTACTTCAGTGTTTGGGAGGCTCTGAAGGAAAGTGTGGGAGAAAACAGGTATTAGACTGCCTACCAAACTGAAGCTCTACAAAGCCATTATGCTGACTTCATTGCTGTATGCCTTTAAACCTGGGATGTCCACCAGTGCCATGCTAGGAAACTGAACTGCTTCCATTAGAATTGTCTTAGGAAGATTCTGAAGATTACCTGGCAAGATAAAATACTAAATACTTGAGGTTCTTTCTCAATCTAAACTGCCAAGTATTGAAACTCTATTGCAGAGAGTACAAGTCTGATGGGCTGGCCATATTGTTCTAATGTGAAATATAATTTTGATTAAAAGACTATTTTATAGAGAACTCACCCAAAGCAAGTGCTCACACAGAGGTCAGTAAAAGAGATACAGGGACACTCAGGGTCTCTCTGAGGAACTTTGAAATTGGCTGTATGATAAGGGAGGTACTGACAAAGGACAGCCTAGCATGATGAGCCCATATGAAGGAAGGTGCCATGCTCTATGAATAAAGCAGAATTTCAATATCTCAAAAGAAACATGAGATGTGTGAATTTAGAGACATCTCCACCCCAAATGTTCATGTAGACTATTTGTGCCTAACCTATGGTAGAGCCTTTTAAGTTTATAATGGTCTGATCTGCCACAGTTGGACATACTGTACCTTGACTCCAACACAGTGATGTCACTTTGGTCCTCTTTAAGAATGAAGGACAACCAACCAATGTAACAACCTCAAATATTGTCATTATTCCCTTTTTGGAGATAAGGAACTAGAAGTGAAAAGAAGTGAAGTGATTATTCCAAAGTTACACACCTAACAGGTGATAGAGTTGAAAGTAGAATTCAGGTCTTTCCGCTCCAAATCCAGAACTATTTCTGTGACATCATGGTGCTCACCCTGTCTCTTCATCCTTACTTCCTACAACTCCTCGACATCTATTCCCCAATCTAATCAAGTGGATGAACTCTCTACCATAGAACATGTCATTCATCTTGCTATCCCTATATATTTCATATTCCTTTTCCCTTGCTGAAATGTCATTTCCTTGCCCCTTTTTCTATCTGTGGTGGATAACATCTTCAAGACTTACCTTTAGTCTCATAAGTCTCATAAGTCTTTCCCTAGACTCATCACTGATGTACCCTTTCATTGAACTCAGTAAAAATATACTTTATGGTAATATTGCACTTATATAATATAGCTCATCTTCCATAAAAGTACTACTCTGATGCTTCCTTGCAGATTGGAAGTGATCTGAAGTGCTTGAAGTCCATGCCCTCAAAGAATCAGTTCTGTCATGTCCCACTAAGCTGGAGAGGCTTTGCATATAGCCTACTTGGTGAACTATAAGTTTGTTGTCCAAGAACCACCATAGCTAAAGTTGGAAAAGTTCATTTCTAAGTCAAGTGAAGGGTGACTACAGTTCTCAGAAGCCACCACCTACTACATCTCAGAAAGATTATGCTCCATGACCAATAGTGTAAAGATTGAAACTGACCAAATCACAGGTCCCTAAAATGTTGAAATAAGCTTAATATTCCCATAGTGCCTACTGACTAATTTGTGTCATATTCTGTTTCTTCAACTAAATTTTAAGCTCCTTGAAGGCAGGATTTCTGAAGAGAATGGCATAGGTATGAAATATATCCTGATCTATATGTTGCAACATCTATTTGACATCCTTTTTTCCTTCATTTTATTCTTTTTCTTAAAGTTCATGTCCGTGTGTGTGTGTGTGTGCACGTGCATATATTTATGGACTATCATGTTGTCCACACCTCATGTGCGCCTTAGAACATTTACAAATCTCAAATGCTAGTAATGAAAATGATTTGGAGCTGCTGGCTTAAATTGCCCCAAGGTCACTAAATAATTTCAAAACTGTAACCGTCCATTTCACTCTTACTGAGTAGTTCTGATTTCTTTTGATTTCGATTGGGCATGTTATAGTAACATCTTGTCACAAATATTTACCTAGTGCCCATATATTATACTGGACATTTGGGAAGAGAGAAGAATCAGGAGATTCTTCATAATCAAGTGGATATAGAAGTGCCAGAACATGACAACTAACTACGGAAAATAAAATGTTGAGTTGCTTCAATTCTTGCCTTGAATTTTATCAGGGATTTAGGATAGTAGTACCTACAATGGAATCGACTCCTTCTTTCTATTTCTGTCTATCTATGTCTATTCTTCAGCTTCTCTCTGTCTAGGTGAATGCTATTCCCATTTTACACTACTCTTTTCTTTATCATTCTATCTTTTCTCTTGCTTCTTTACCATTCAGATAGTTTGGGCCAGTAGGTCATTAAGCAAAACCAATTTGGAAGGATGATAGGAGAAAAGAGGTGACAAAGGAAGAGCCCAGACAAAATGGAGGCAAAGGGACAACGGATCTCACCCACCATGAATCCCTGAAATGGGTTGTTTTACCTAGAGACTAGTCTTCTGATAAAATGCAAATTCCTGCTGCCATTCATATCTCTATTAGAATGTTCTCTGCCTGGTTAATTGTTAGTTGTCATCGAGGCAGAATAAGAAGGAAACAAACGAGCCTGAGTGACTGCAGTAGAGCTGCTAATCGAGATATTAAACAAACCAAAGAAAAATAAATAAATAAAGCCGAACTTCCAACCGCTAAATCTGAACAAGCATCTGCCAAGAAATGCTCAAGATGTATCCAATTTGATCTATTTACCAATTAATATTCCTATTGATGTACTTTACACTTTTTCCGTTAGCTACATGCACATTTACACCAAAATAGAGTTTTGAATGGAAACCCTCCCACCCTGAGAATTCAAATGATAATTGAAATAACATAAAAAATGCAGCATCTTTTTTCAGTTTTCCATCTTATACTTTTTCATGTATTCCAAACATCGCAGAACCAAATTACATTTTGCATATTATATCAAAACAAGTGCAATCACAATAACCATTTATTTCTTAGTGTTTTCATTTCTTTTTTAATGAACTTTCCCTGAGGACATTCTCACAATTGAGTATTTATTTATTATAAGCAACAAAAGGAATCTTGATTGTTCCAGCTGTGACAAAGAAACTTACTTTGATAAGTATACAGTAGATGAAAAAATATTAACAATGATAATAATGGTAAGCAATTGCATATTCTGGAAACTAAGAGAAAAAAAAGAATGAAGAGGCACTTAGTTAACAATGTTTTTTTTCTCACCCTCCAGTGGATTATTTCATTTCTACAATTCAAGTTCAAATGAGACTTTCTTGCCAAAATATCTACCCTGCTATATATTACTTTTTTTAAAAAAATGAAATCTATGCTAGTAGAGATATCATAACAACAATGGTGGAAAGCACAGTTCTTTCATTTGATTTTCAGCTGAAGAAAATGCAGAGTGAGTAGCTCATCTTCTTTCAGACCTAAAAATTCCCTCCTGTAGCCCAAGATCCCTGTGGTTCAATTTCATCCATCCTGAACATTAATTCAGTCAATCATTGATAGCATCAGTTATTAAGAGCTAGAAAAGAACCCAGTGGTCATCGAATCCAACACTTTTATAGGGTAGATCAAATACATAGTAGGACAAATAACAAACACTTTTTTATTATGCAGATTATAATATATAGTATATCAAATATGAACTTAATATTAAATTTAAATTTAATATAAAATATTAAAGCACAACAAATGATATTATCCATTGCTGTTACAGATGGTGAAATTGAGGCTCAGGCAGGTAACATTAATTACTTGAAGTCATGGTGAATAAGTAGTAGAGTTAGGATTTGAACCCATTTACATGTTTGTAGATCCAGGCTTATCCTACTGTGCTATAATGCATTTATTCATTCATTCAAAAAAATATTCATTGGGTGCTTCCTGAGTACAAGATGCATCATACAAAGCACTGTCATTTTCTATGGTGCCCCAATTATGAGTATTAAGAATTCTTCTCTCATTTGAATATTTTAGTGATGCTTTGAAGTTTCTCTAGGGATCCATTGATATAAGTTGTGGTAGATTCTGAAGGTTTTCCTAAAAGAGTATTTCTGCCTCAGGATAGAACCTGACTGGTTTCTCACTTCACCAAACTTAAAGAAGAAAAGGAAGAGTCATGTACCTCTCATGCTAAAAGTGTTTAGAGAGTTTACACCAGGACCACGGCAGATAGTACAGTGTGATATACTAGAGACACTACTGGCCTTGAGTTGGAAGACATGGGAAGACAATCTCCACTCTTCTCCCAACCACCTGAGTGACCTTGGGTAAATCATATCACCAGTTGGATCCTTAGCTTCCTTTTCTATAAAATGGAGCTATGAGTTATACATTCCAGGGTTGTAAGGATATACTTCGAAAATATTTACATAGTATTTTCTAAACCAGGGCAGCTAAGTGGTATAGTGGATAGAGCACCAGGCCTGGAATCAGGAAGGCCCAAGTCCAAATCCAGCCTTCAAAAATTTCTAGTTGTCACTTAACCCTGTTTGCCTCCGTTTCCTCATCTATAAAATGACCTAGAGAAAGAAATGGCAAGCTACTCCAGTATCTTTGCCAGGAGACCCCAAATAAAGTCATAAAGAGTCAAACATTAATGAAATAAACTAACAAAAAAAATTTTCTAAGCCATGAAACACTGTATATGTACATGCCGTTATCATCTATCTTCTTCCACTGAATTCTCTTGCCTTCAAAGGGAGATATTCTCTTCCTTTGGTAATTTTTAAACTCAGCTTTTGGGATTTTTCTTGATTTTGTTTTATCCTTAATATTCTCTTTTCTATTTAGTCTTTATCCTTTCATAGCAAAAGTGACTGGACCTGTGACTTCATTGATATAGGGAAGTCCCAAATGAGGAAACTCAGTCTTAAAGAGTTGTCTAGAACCCTGTGAAGTGGAGACTTGCCAAGCATCAATCACATAGCTAGTGTGTGTCAAAGGTAACACACCACCTTATCACTCTGAAGAGGAGAAGAACATAGGGTTAGAGAAAAAAATGTCAATAAATATTTCTGGTGACCTTGACAGAATGCATAAACTAAGGGTGTACCTAGTCCATTTTTTACTTATCCATGAGAGCATAAGTACTACATTCAGATCAAATCTCTGGTTTCCTTGGCCCTGGATATCCTTCCAAGTCTCTACTCAGGCAAGGCCTAGTAGTTTCTGTCTTATAAGTGTACCTGATGGCAAGGTCACTGGATCAAAAGCTAAAAGACTTGTGTTTGAAATTTAGCTCTTCTACCTATGACTTTGGAATTATTTCCCCTCTCTGGGCCTTAGCCTATAAAATGAGGGGGTAAGACTAAATTATCTCTGAGGTCTCACCTAGCTCTAAAACCTACATTACCCTCACATGTTTATGGATGTCAACAGACACACTGAACACTCCTTTAAAAAATCATTTTGCTATCTTCCATGAATTATCCTTAATATATCAGTTTATTTAAAAATTTTAATATATTAGTATATTTTGATTTTCTTTAATTTCATTCATGGTTTTAGCTTGCATTGTTTCTTAGGGTCACAATTTCATGTGTTTTCTTCTACCTCTGTGAAATAGAACTCGGTCTCAATCTTTGCCTTTCATGATTGTATCAACTTTAATCAATATCCCTACTAGCCTTTGGCTCTCCAAAAGGAGGTTTCATATTTTGAGGTTATTTTTTATGCCTTCTTTTTGCCCTGAGGACCTCCAGGTTCAGTTCTTTAATAATGACCATGCTCTAGTCATGTCATTTCTCTTGGCCTCAGTTTTCCCATCAATACAAGGGAGTGGTGGTGAATTTCTCCAGTTCTAACAGTTTATTATTTCATTCCCAGGTGAGTGGAATGGTCAAGTGCAACAACTGAATGTCACTTTTAACTTCTACAGACAGGTAAAATATGTCCTACTTCCCACCCTCAGCTTGTGGTACAGGGGAGTAGGGGTCTACTTTGTATTCCTTTTAGAATGTCTTTGCTTATTCTCTCTCCCTATATGCCTTCTTTTATCCAACTTCCCAGGTTTTGATGAATAGAAACCAACAAAGATTGGCCAAAAGACTATATAGGAAATTGAAAAACCAGCTGCATAACAGAACTAACAAATGGTTGTTGGTTGTGGGATGAATTATATACAGCTCTTTCATGAGGTGGGGGGATGGACCAAATGACCTTTGGAAGATGCTTCCAGATTTGTGATTCTATAATAATACTTATCAACCTGTCTTATTTGTCAGACTCCAGAAATTGGAATAGGAGGGGGTAGTCTATTATAAGCCACACTGATCCCATTAATAGTTTAAACTAAGGAAGCTTGTGTTTCAGCCAAGATGTGGCATTGTCCCCTGGAGTGAGGCCATTAACTCACTAGGAATGAGACAGGTCTATCATTAGCAAAGCATTAAGCTCTGATGACCACAGGGAAGCCAACAAGGGCTGGCTGGCTGTCCTATTGAAGGTGGTTAACAGGTAAGTCAAGGTTATTCTAAGCTATATAAAGCCATTTGGCCCAAGAAGCCCTGTCCTAATTGTAGCTATACAGAGCTTTAAACAGGCAATAGCTTTAGATGTTGGTGTCATAAAGGGAAAATGGCATCCCTTGGTTCATTAGACTATAAGAACCATGACCCAATAAAAAGAAGAGAAGATGAAGAGTTGAGCTATTGGGAGAGGGTGGAATGTGAAAACATTGGTAGGTGACTGTAAGAGTCCAGAGCTGTATATTTCAAGATCACATATGTACTTATATAATGAGTCTAAAGACCAAAACTTAGGTTAATTTCCATAAAAAAGAAACAAACATTTTATTTTTTAAAATGTCTTTGCCATCTTTCTGTTTCTATTATCAATTAAAAAAAACACCTTTTGGCTACTTTATCTGAAATCTTTCTTATACATTAAATTCAGTATTTCCTACTTGTCGATGAAAATCCAAACCAGAACTTCTTAAATGTGTGTATGTCCAGTATTGATTCTGTATCTTAATATTTGTAGCAATCTACTCCACTATCTAAATATTCATTATTATCCAGATCTGTGAGTTTACTCTATAAAAAACTTCTTTTATGACATCTCCTTCCATTGATTCAGACAAACAATTCCTCAGTAGAGAACCCTGAGTCACCAGAATCACTGAAGTTTAAATGGCTTGCACACTAGCATTGAGATGCAATGCTGGTGTGTCTAAAAGGTACACAGATAGAGAGATAGATGATAGATAGATAGATAGACAGATAGATAGATAGATAGATAGATAGATAGATAGATAGATAGATAGATAGATGATAGATGATAGATAGATAGATAGATAGATAGATAGATAGATAGATAGGTATAGGTGTGTATGTACATGTGTATGTTGTGTTTGTCCATCATTCTCTTTTTTTTTAATTAATTAATTTATTTATTTCACTTTTAATATTCATTTTCACAGAAATTTTGGGCTCCAAATTTTCTCCCCCCATGTCCCCTCCCCCCACCCCAAAACACAGAGTATTCCAATTATCCCCATCACCACTCCGCTCTCTCCTCCATCATTCCTCTCTGCCCTTGTCTCCATCCTCTCCTCTGTCCGGTTGGGCCAAATAACTTTCTATACCCCTTTACCTGTATTTCTTATTTCCTAGCGGCAAGAACAGTACTTGACAGTTATTCTTAAAACTTTGAGTTCCAACTTCTTTTCCTCCCTCCCTCCCCTCCCCCTCCCTTTGGAAGGCAAGCAATTCAATATCGGCCATATCTGTGTAGTTTTGCAAATGACTTCCATAATAGTCGTGTTGTATATTTCCCTCCATCCTATCCTGCTTCCAATTACTTCTATTCTCTCTTTTGATCCTGTCCCTCCCTGTGAGTGTCGACCTCAAATTGTACCCTCCTCCCCATGCCCTCCCTTCCATCGTCCCCCCCACTCTGTTTATCCCCTTGTCCCCCACCGTCCTGTATTGTAAGATAGGTTTTCATACAAAAATGAGTGTGCATTTTATTCCTTCCTTTAGTGGAATGTGATGAGAGTAAACTTCATGTTTTTCTCTCACCTCCCCTCTTTTTCCCCAAACTAAAATGTCTTTTGCTTGCCTTTTTTATGAGAGATAATTTGCCCCGTTCCATTTCTCCCTTTCTCCTCCCATATATTTCTCTCTCACTGCTTGATTTCATTTTTTTAAAGATATGATCCCATCCTCTTCAATTCACTCTGTGCACTCTGTCTCTATGAGTGTGTGCGTGTGCATGTGTGTGTGTGTGTAATCCCACCAAGTACCCAGATATTGAATAGTTTCAAGAGTTACTAATATTGTCTTTCCATGTAGGGATATAAACAGTTCAACTTTTATAAGTCCCTTATGACTTCTCTTTGCTGTTTACCTTTTCATGCTTCTCTTCATTCTTGTGTTTGAAAGTCAAATTTTCTTTTCAGCTCTGGTCTTTTCATCAAGAATGCTTGAAAGTCCTCTATTTCATTGAAAGACCAATTTTTCCTCTGAAGTATTATACTCAGTTTTGCTGGGTAGGTGATTCTTGGTTTTAGTCCTAGTTCCTTTGACTTCTGGAATATCCTATTCCATGCCCTTTGATCCCTTAATGTAGAAGCTGCTAGATCTTGTGTTATCCTGATTGTATTTCCACAATACTTGAATTGTTTCTTTCTAGCTGCTTGCAATATTTTCTCCTTGACCTGGGAATTCTGGAATTTGGCCACAATATTCGTAGGAGTTTCTCTTTTTGGATCTTTTTCAGGTAGTGATTGGTGGATTCTTTCAATATTTATTTTGCCCTCTGCTTCTAGAATCTGAGGGCAGTTTTCCTTGATAATTTAATGAAAGATGATGTCTAGGCTATTTTTTTGATCATGGCCTTCAGGTAGGCCCATAATTTTTAAATTGTCTCTCCTGGATCTATTTTCCAGGTCAGTTGTTTTTCCAATGAGTTATTTCACATTATCTTCCATTTTTTCATTCCTTTGGTTTTGTTTTGTGATTTCTTGGTTTCTCATAAAGTCATTAGCCTCCATCTGTTCCATTATAATTTTGAAAGAACTATTTTCTTCAGTGAGCTTTTGAACCTCCTTTTCCATTTGGCTAATTCTGCTTTTGAAAGCATTCTTCTCCTCATTGGCTTCTTGAACCTCCTTTGCCAATTGAGTTAGCCTATTTTTCAGGGTGTTATTTTCTTCAGCATTTTTTTGGGTCTCCTTTAGCAGGGTGCTGATCTGTTGTTCATACTTTGCTTGCAAGTCTTTTATTGCTCTTCCCAGTTTTTCCTCCACCTCTCTAACATAATTTTGAAAATTTTTTGAGCTCTTTATGACCTTTTCCCAGAACTGATCCCGTTGAGTGGGCTGGGATGTAGAAGCACTGACTTCCGTGTCTTCCCCTGATGGTGAGCACTACTCTTCCTCATCAGAAGGGAGGGGAGGAGAAACCTGCTCACCAAGAAAGTAACCCTCTATAGTCTTGGTTTTTTTCCCTTTTCTGGGCATTTTCCCAGCCAGTGACTTGAGCTCTGAATATTGTCCTCACACCCACCTTGCCTCCAGATCCTGCCAGCCAGCGCTTGGGGTCTGAGACTCAAATGCTGCTTCCCAGCCTCAGGGCTTTGGGCGGGGGCAGGGCTGCTATTCAGTGTGAGATTATGTTCAAGTGCTCAGGTGGGGGCAGGGCCACCTCACAGGCTCAGTTCCCTCAGGGGGTTTATGTGGAGACCTTCAACAATGGATCCGGGCTCCTGCCTGCTTGGGGAGCCCTGGTCTGCTCCCGCCTCCGCTGTTACCTCCCGAGGGGGCCTGAGTATGGGGGCACCCCACTCCCCTCTTGACCCACCAAAGAGACCTTCTCACCAACCCCTGTCACCTGTGGGTGGAGGGACCCTCGCGGCTGCTGGAAATCCTGTCCCTGAAGTCCGCTCGGATCTTCTCCTTTCGGTGCCGGGGCCGGGGCAGGGCTGGGCTGGGCTCTGCGTCCTCAGCGCTATGGACCTTTTATGAGAGGTTTGCAGGTCACTCTGGAGCAGAAATCTTATCCGCTCTGCTGTTATGTGGCTTCTCCTGCTCCCGAATTTATTGGCAGCTCTTTACTACAGATATTTCATGAGCTGTGGGTTTGGAGCTAGCGTATTTGTGTGTTTCTACTCCCTTTGTCCATCATTCTCAAAGAGGACCATGACATCAAGATGATGACATAACATGAAGTTGACTTTGATTTGAGTGACGGAAGGCTGTGAAAAGTCACCAACCTCACTTTCTTCTCCTGAGCCATCTGGGTCCAATGGCATGATATTCATCAGGATGAGTGAAGATGGCCCAGGATGCTATGTAAGCCCTTTCAGGCTTAGGTCTTATCACAGTCTTACTTTGAGTGAGATACACTCATTCAATGAATGGGCTTCTTCTTTAAGTTACTCAAGGGATGGCCCTTTTAATCAAAGATAAAAACATCCAACTAGAAGGGGAAGAAGGGTTCCTGAGTAAAAGAGAAACAAATAGTATTTAGTGCTAGGTGGGTGGGGACTTGTCCAGTGTATGAGCTCCAGAGTGAATTGGGTTTAAGGTGTGTTTAAGTATGCTTATATATAAAAACATTTGTATATGTTTATATATCTGTGTATACACACAACTATATATATATATATATATATGTATATTTATATTCACCCATATATAATAGCTAGTCACAGAACAAGACTTAGACAAACAGAAATAAACACATCCACATAGACTGAGGTATAGATACAACTAAGAACAAAGACCTTAGGTTTGGTGGTCAGAAGACTAGTTTTTTAGTCCCAATTCAATAACTCTCATAGTGAGATTCACACTGTGTTCTGACTCCAGATCTCATGTTCTATTCTTTGAATCCCAATTATCTTACAATATTTATTCTATTTAACAGACATTATTAACTCATGATATATGTATGTACGATTACATAGATTCATCCCTTTGATATGTAGTAACAGGTTACTGAAATATAATGTTGTCAAGATCATTATTAATATCACTCACAAACAATCCCCCTTCCATCTGTGTGATTTTCCAGTACTCTTTCAATGCACTGTCTCTTAGGTTCTCAGTGCCCTTGGATGAGTCTCTTGCTTTCTCCATTTTTCTTCCCCCTCCCCTTCCCTTGCTCCAATTAAGAATTCCTATCCTGGATCCCATTCCCTAGGTGGTCTTTTGTGAATCAAGAAATTAATTTAGCAAAATTGCTAATGGTTACTAATGGTTTAAGGTGTTACTCTTATTTAATAATATTTGTTTCTGAGCTACAGATCAGAGACAGAAGGCATATGCATAATGTGTAGCTAAGGCTAAGTAATGAAGCAGGATAATAGGGGATATTTTTAGTCAGTGGGGCATTTTAGATGGACTCTAAGCACGTGCTATTAGGTGTCTAGGAATTCTGCCTATTCATAAGGATAGAACTGAGCACTACTGAGCACTACTACCACTTCTTGTCTGTCTCCACTCTTAGTTTTGGTCATCCTTGCTGTAGGGAAGTAGACAGGACTACAAGCAGAGGTGCCATAGTTCTAAATTTATTCAGGAACAGTATTTAGCCATCATAAATCCAGGCTAACACACCAATGTATCCATTTTCAAAAGAAAAACTGTGGAAGGCTGAGAAGAATGTATACAATGAAATCCACTGAATCCAACAACAATGTACAGTTATTAATTGACATTAGTGGCAGGAGTACTGAATTAGGAATCAGAGATGTCGTTTTTGAATCCTTCCTCAAAGATGTGTGATACCTGAGTGATATCCCCTTAAACATCTCTGTTTTCTTATGTGTAAAGAGAAAAAATTACCTCTTCCAGCTCTAACATTCTAAAGTCATATGAACTTGCAATGTGCAAAACCATATTCTGAGCTCCAAACAGCTATGTTACAGACAAGCTATGGAAGCAACAATAGCACTGTGCAATTAAGAGAACACCTGTGATTATGATCATTTTTTGTGACAAAAATAAAAGCAAAATTGAAATGACTATGTGTATTTTTGTATGCCAGAATATTTGTGGAACTGGGAAAGTATGAATTAACCCCTAAGATACTTCTCCCTCCCTCTTTCTCTCTCTCTCTCTCTCTCTCTCTCTCTCTCTCTCTCTCTCTCTCTCTCTCTCTCTCTCTCTCTCTCCCCCTCTATGTCTCTCCCCCTCTCTCTCTTTCTAAAATATCCTTGAACTGAGATTTTTCTTGGAATAGGGAACTCCTAGTGTGACAGCTTCTAGCAATGTTCACTGGAAATTTTTTGTGATTTATTCTTAGAGAGTTGCCTCAGGTTAATTGGTTTCTTTTATAATGGTCACAAAGCCATTACTGTCTGAAAAGGGATTTGAACCCAGAACTTCCTAACTCTTAGGCTATCTATTCTACTAACTGGCCTCCAATTATTTTTTAAGATCCATTGTTAGTATAATAAAAGTATTAATACCATCTTCTTGAAAACATGATGTTGTTAATTACAACAATTACAACAAGCAATGAAAACTGTAGGATTATAGTACAACAGCAAAGTGTCAGGAGTTTGAGTGAAAAGATGCCAATTTCAGTATTTGCTTTGCCACTAACTGTGTGAGCTCAGGCAAGTCACTATACCACTGCGCTCCTCTTCTAGATCTCAGTATTCTCTTCTGGAAAAATGAAGGGGGTAGGACTGAGTGACTTCTGACTTCTGTAGTAGTTGATGGCCAGACATGCACATTACAAGAAAGGAAACTAGTCCTATGAAACAACAAAGACTGCAAGATGGTTGTTCCTAGGCTCTAGGGAGATAGAATTTCAATGGGATAGTTCTTAACCTATTGGGCAACTAAGAAGGATTGCTGGGAGTTGGAGATTTCTGGTGCACAATAGCCCTCTTTTGTGTAGGCACCTAGAGCATAAGGGTTTATTTGTTTCATTTGTAATGGCAAACTTTCCAATGGTGATCTTTTGACAGACCTCCTCCCTTCTCCATACAACATCAATATCGTCCTGTTCAGGGAGAAGGAAGATTTCTCAGACCTGGAGGACTCTTCACTCTAGGGAGACTATATTTGCCATCACTCCAAAGTTGTCTCTGTGATGGAGAAGACACACAAGGTGGTCAGATGAACTAGAACTGAATCAGAGTCTGACTAACAAGTATCCTTGTTCTACATTGAGTAACCTTATCCTAAGTGGCTAAATAAACTTGTTCTTTGATAACTCCCCTTTCTTGTGCCAGAGCTATCATTTGAGCTATCACAATAACTGGGTCTATGATGACTTCCTGAACCTTCTAATACAACCTTTAAATTTGCTTTCTACTTGAATATGCTAAGATTCACACTTCTTAAAATCCCATTACCTTCAGTGCCAAAGAGCAGAGATTGACAAGGGAACTAGGATATATGGGCGATTATCACAGATACTGCCATGCACAGTGTAAGGTCAGCTTTTACTTCTGCAGGCTAAATACAATGAAAGTGGTGTCTCACTCAGAGTAAGTAATTAATAAATGCTGATTGATTAATTGATCAGCCAATCACAATTTCTCCCTAAAGAAGCAAAGCAGAAATAGGATAAATAGAATCTGAAAAAAAAAATGGAACTCTTCAAGGTCTTTATAGTGGAAATGCAAACTATACATAAGGAATTGAAAGAGCTGAATTTCTCATTACACCCTTTTTGATTTGTATTATTTGCTCTCTTCCTTCCCCTTTGTACAAATATACATTAAAAATTTATGAGTTTGTATACTAAAAATTTATTAGTATACATGCGTATTAATAAATATTAGGAAACAAGATAAATTAAGAAAGCTCTGATTCATTTTGATTCATATGCCCGAAAATGTAAACATATACATGTACCCACATAGAGACTTTATTGCTGGCATGAATCAAGAGGATTGAGTGCTTGCCAATTCATCTTTTTCTTTAATGTTTATTAATACGTATTTCATCCTTATAGATGTTTGCAACTGAACTAATTGAGAGTTCCACTGAGGCTGTTGTAGTCAGTTTCATGACCACAGCATACAGAATGGGACAATTATTGATTAGTCCTGAAATGAATCAGTAACATTAAAAAATGAAATAAAGATATGGTCTCCACATGCCAGAAAGACCAAAAGGAAGAGACAGTAGTTAGTTCTGGAATAACCTGTACAAATATCTATATTAATGAAAGAAACTGAAATATTATCCTTGTGCAGAGGTTTTTCCCTTTTTCTCAACTGTCTTCCTTCTAACCCTCAGAGTGCAAGGGCTCAGTTGACAAGTTTGCCCCAGAAGATATTGGTCTAATAAAGGTATTTGCCATTAGGTTTTAGGGTCTTACTGTGCTTAACAGAACTAGATCCCCAAAGTAAGCTCAATGAATCTATGCCAAACTCTAAGGAGGTCTCTAATTTAGTGCCCTAGGGAAATGCTCTTGGCTTTGTGCTATTTAATGCTTTTATCAGGGACTTGGTTTAAAGTACAGATGGCAAGTTTATCCAATCTATGAATGATACAAAGGTGGAAGATATAGTCAACACTTTGTATGAGAAATAGAGGTCTAAAATGGATTGATAGGCTAGAATGAAGGACCAACTCCAATAAGATAAAATTTATTAAGGATAAGTTTTACACTTGAGATTTAAAAAAAAAAACACTGAACAAATATAGAAAAGTGAAAGCATGGTTAGACAATGATTCAAATAGAAGAATACAGGTAAAGGTAGAATAAGTACAGGTGCAATATTAGTGAATATTTCTAGGTGACTTTTGGCAATTCACATAATCTCTCTGTGCCTCCGTTTTCTTACTGGGGAAAAAGAGGATTTTGGACTATACCATTTTTAAAATCTCTTCAAGCTCTAAATCCTGCAAACCCATGAAAAGTGTCAAGTGATATTAAAAAAGGAAACAAAAGATAATAGTGGAAGGAGAGGTTAGTCTTCATTAATAGAAACAGAGTATCCAAAATGAAGAAAGTGTCAGTCTAGCTATATATTGCCTTCCTAAGTCATACACCAGTACACAAAACCTCCTGTCTCCTCTCTGTGCTTCAGCAATACCTTAATATACCTATCTAGGTACCCCTAAATCAGAATCTCCAGATTTAGTTACAGGTACCACATTTTAGGAAAGATAGTGGCAAGCAGGATGCTACCCAAATAAAGATAACCAAAGTATAAGGGACAAGAAATATTGGCATATGAGAATTAGTTGAAAAAAATGGAATGCCTAGTCAGATGAAAAGATTTATAAAGAATATGATAATGGTTTTCAAGTATTTGAAGGATAATTATGTGAAGGACAAACATAAGAATGTGAAGACATCATGAAAATACAACATCATATACATTAATAACTGGCAACTATATAGCACCTAAAGTTTGAAAAACACTTCTGATTTATGATTTTATTTTAATCTGATAATGACCCTGAGACATGTTCACTACAAGGTATTAATATTTTCCTTATTTTACAGATGAGAGAACCGAGGCTCAGAGAAGTTATGTCTTCCTTTAACTCTCACTCTTTCTAAACATCAGAAGCAAAATTTAAACCTAAGTCTTCCTGACTCTACATCCAGAACTCTACCCACTATATCACACTGCCTTTAAGCTCTGTGTTTTCACTGTATACCATACATGTGTATGGATACAGTTCCAAAATTGCAGGATACATTTACAAGATATCCTAGCATAAAATTTTAGCTTTAGAAGGGACCATAGAAGTCATATAGTCCAGTTCCTCACCCAAGGCAGTAATCTCTCCTTCTCTATATGTGACACTTTTCATGACTCCTTGCTGCTACCATCTAGCCAGCCTTTGTTTGAACATTTCTAGTCTAAGAGTACATATGTAGCATGAGTGAGAGTCGGCACACTCTTCCTATAAGAACCCATGTTCACCAAGGGAAGTGCACTTTAAAGTAAGGCCAAGGCCTGCCTGTTTAAATCAAGAGGATGTTAGTTAGACCTCCCTCACTTCTTCCTCTTAGTCCCTTTAAGGATATATTGTATTTTCTGACCACTGAGGCACTGCAAAGAAAAAAACAACAGGACAGACAAATATAAAGTCATTATACATCAGGAATAACTCACAGATGCAAAAATGTTATGATTATAATAAAACACGGGAAAGAGGGTCACAGATGTGAATATTAAGTGCAAAGCAGTGCCAAACAGCTGGAAGTCAAGTGCTCAGAAGCCTATATCTAGACACTGCCTAAGGCATTAAAAGAGTAGCAAGCAGATGAATCAGACAAAGAGGGCAGTGTTCGAGGCAGCACACACACACATGAAATAAATGGCAAGTATTCTTATCACACCCTCTCTCTTGGCCCCCTGCTGAATTTTATGTTGACATAATATGACCTAATTTAAAACTATATATGTAAAGGGATAAGTGATGCATGATTAAAAGGTAAAGAACAGAAAGGTTATTAGACGGAGAAGAAAAAGCAATTAAATTACATTTGTAATATTCACCAAACCCAAGGAAGCCCATCACTCTCCTCTTCAGGATTGACTGATGAACTTAAAAAGGCTTTCTAAAGCTGAAGGGCAGGACTCACAGGGCAATTTAAAGTCTGTGTGATTAACAATTTCTAACTTTATTGACCTTTTTAACAATAATCATGGTTTGTGCTCCCAAGGAAAATCCTTTGTATTTGCCTAACACCTTTCCGCCAATAGATTCAAAGTACTTACCCATTATTTTTCAACCTTTTAAGCAACTGGGCAGTACAGGAGGTTGAAAGAAAAGAAATGAAAAGAAAAGAAGAGAAGAGAAGAGAAAAGAGAAGAAGAGAAGAGAAGAGAAGAGAAGAGAAGAGAAGAGAAGAGAAGAGAAGAGAAGAGAAGAGAAGAGAAGAGAAGAGAAGAGAAGAGAAGAGAAGAGAAGGACCATACAGCAACTGACTCCATTTCATGAAGAGAAAACAGGCTGTAGAAAAGTACAGGGCTAGTTCTGACCTGCAAAGCGCAATGAATCAAAAGAGGACCCTTTCTAAATGCCCAAGTCCCCTTTCCATAATTATTCACCCTGGAATGAAGCTCATCTCCAGGCTTTGTGCTTCTAAGTTCTGTTTGAAAGCCCTAGTCCTTTCATTTCTCTCCTGACTTGGCCTCCAATAAAATGTAAAACAATAAACTAAACTTGGGAAACTGCATTTGCACATGCTGTTTTATTTTATTTGATGCTCCTGAAGGTCACAGACATTCTCAGCTCTCCTTAACCGATTAGACAGATCATATGCACAATTAATCTCCCCTAATCCCTTTTCTCCATTAGACAATAGGAGAAAATGCACATCCAACAATGACAATGCTTTTGTATATCCCAGGCCTCTTTCATCTGAGGATCTCAAAGTCCTCATTACACATGTTGAAAGCTCCCTATCACCGCTGTGAAATGGGTATTACAAGATTAATTTCCAAAAGGGCAAAGGCAGGCAAGCAAAGGTTAAGTGACTTTCTAAAGATCATACAGCAAAATATGGGCAGGAATAAAATTAAGTATGAAGTCCTTGTCCTCCAGGGGAATGGGAGTGGGGCCTTAGTTAACAGACAAGTTTACATATATCTAGTCCCTTTTTCTTGGGTATCTCATTTAGCTAAAAGCCAATCAGGGCTTTAAGAAGACTCTCTTAAGAGTCTTCATTCTGTCTGTGTAGATTGGTCATGTGATACAGTCTGGTATAGTAGCTAAGAGCTAGCCTGAGAGTGAGGACAATCTGGGTTCAAGTCTGAATTCTGATGCCACTTGGTCTCTTGGTTAAGTGGCTTAGTCTCTTAGAATCCCAGACAATTCTCAAAGAACAAAAGGTCAGCAAGGGTGACATTCTGCATTGGTGAAGTGAGTGAGTTTCCTCCCCAGAGTTCCATATGTCAATGAAGACTCAGATCTGATTTTTTTAAAGTTATATATAATATATATGTGTGTGTGTATATGTACATATATGTATGTATATACATGTGTGTATAATCTCTTTTTAACTTAGAGATAGTGTCTTACATACAGAGGGGGCTTTGTAAATAAATGATATAGGGGTCATCCAATGTCCTACACACTATATGCTGTATTCCATAATAAAATTTGTTGTTGTTGTTTGTCTTTTGTTTTTGAAGAGAGCCAATGACATCATGGGTGATATCTTGACTTGTGTGTGAATTGAATTTAAGTAAAGCAGAAAGGCTCACTCTTTCTTCCTGAGTCATCTAACTCCTGCGGAAAGACAAAAGTCAAGACTGTTGGCAGTGGCCCAAGATGCAGTGGATGACCTTGGCGTCTTTGATGCCTGATCAAGCTCTAAGTGATCCAGAGCTCTTGCTTCAGTTGCCTTCATGGTCATTGGAACAAATTCTTCTCATCCTCTTATTCTCTCATTGTTGGTAGTTAAGTAGATAGGTAGGAAAGAAAGTAGCATTTATTAAGTGACCACTGTGTACCATGCACTGTACTAAAGTGCTTCTCAAATATCTGATTTGATCCTCACAATTCTGGATAGTAGGTGTATTAGGTGTGAAAGAAGAAACCATGTTTGGCTTAATTTTTAATGTGCTACTATGTCTTTTGACCCATAAGTGCTAATCATGGCAGAAATATAAAGGTTGCCTTGGTGTTTTCAAGTCAGTGAATGTGTTGCTTATTTGTAAATTAGTTGTTTTGAATTCAGACTACTATAATTCAAATACTATAAATGATCAGCTCCCTAAACCAGTTAGAAAAGTCCATTTTACCTGTAATATGTCTGAACTATAAAACTCATAGAACTATTGACCCACACTGCTAAATATAACAGCTTATCATTTTCCACCATAGCTCTGGAGACAAAGATTAGAAAAACACCTTACATGCTACTTCCCTCTACTCTCCCCCAAATAGCAATGTCTCCCCCAGCTCCATCACTGATGGGAATAAGGATTCCTTACCCCAATAAGGTCCTTCAGGGGCTCTGGTAGACCCCAAAATATCAGAAGAGAACAATGTCATGAGGGGACAGGGAGGAGTAGTTATTATTATGAATAGGTCTTTTATAAGTACATTATTTGTAAGTGAGGGTTGTTTGTAAAAGGAACCAAGATCATATTTATTCATTCTGTAACACTGATTATGGATAATAGTACTATGCTATGAACTAGCTGGAAAGGCAAAATATGAATGTGAAATGGTTAAGTAGCAGTGCAGAGCAGTCTGTGACTTAGTACCAAAGTGAATGTCACAATGAGTATGTACAGGAGTTTAGAAGAGAGAGAGAAAATACTCTGGGTTGTCTTGATTTGAAAAAGCCTTAGAGATGCAGGAGAGCTCAAGCTGGACCATGAAGAAAGGGAAGAATTTGTTTCAATTCCATGAAAGGGGAAAGGAATTTCAGGAGAGGAAAAGGGCAAGACTACAGCTTGTAGTTGGGAATTGATATTTTATAGGTCAGAAACAGGGAAAACACTATCCTAGATAGAGTACCTTAAGTCCACCTTAAATAATAATTGTCATCAAAAGGCAAAAAGTTGTAGACAATGTTAGAAAAAAGAGTTGGTTGTGGATCACTTGTGAAGTGGGTGGGGGACAAGAGGGAGGGGTAAGGTGCAATTCCAAACAATGGAAATAAGATGGGTATAGAAGTTAAGAAGAGGACAGAGGCCAGGGCCAAAGTTCAAAATTCCAACTAGAGAGAAGAATCCTCATACTCACAGAAAAGAAAGAGAACAAAATAGACAGTAAGATGCAGATTAAAAGGACATCTAAGAATCAGAGACAGAAAATCAAAGACTATAGCATGCGCTCTGCTGGAGAGCCTTCATGTAATAGATTTGCATATAATGTCCACATACCCTTGTGTTTCTTAAAAGGACAGTGCTATCAGATTCCTGAATTGTCCAATATTGAAAGATGAAATTACATAGATGAGAAAACCATATGCTTTCCACTGAACAGAGCAATCAACTACTGAAATATACTGATACTGAAATGTCGTTCTAATTTCTATATTTTGACTTTATTACTACAAGAATAATCACAATATTTCAGATCTGGAAGAAATCTCGGAGACCATCTAATTCATTTTTTTACTAAGAACTCTCTCTAAAATGGAATTGACTTCCTTTGTTGGAAGAACTACCTCCTAAGTCAACTAATTTCACTCTAAAACAACTTATTTTTTTTTAAATAAAAAGTTTCCTTACATAAAAAGCCAGCATTTGCATCATTATAGATAACTTTTAAATAGCATAGATCTGACTGTGTCACTCCCCTGTTCAGCAAGATCCAGTGGCTCCCTGTTGTCCCTCAAAGATAAAACACAAATTCTTCTGATTAGCATTGAAGTTTCCTCACAATCTTGATTTCAACCTTTCTTTCCAGATTGACTTTGCATCATCATCCCCCATCTTACCTCTATATGCCAGCCAGACTACTCTATTTGCTCTTTCTTGTGTGCGGCATTTCATCTTTTACACCTGTGACTTTGCACAGTCTCCCACACCTGAAATGAACCTTTTTCCTCCCAGGTACCACTTCTAACACTACTCTGCTCCCTAATTCTACCACCCTCCAATTCGGTGCTCTCACCACATTGATACGATTCTCCTCTACACATGAAAATTATTTTGTATATATATTTGCTTATCACTATATCTATTGTTTTCTTGTTTCAGTATACTTATTGATAAGCAATAATATTATTTTTCAGTATACATATTAGTTTTCTCTCAAGAAAATGTAACTTCCTTAAGAGGCAGAGCTGAATTATGTTTTTGCCTCTGGCTCTCCAGTGCCTAGAAGAGGGCTTTGTACAAATAGATACTTGTTGAATTAAATTGAATTGAACTGAGCATCAGAACATCCTAGTTTAACTGAGAAAGTAGTAAAGAACCCAGAACAACATTGCCAGTCACTGAAAAGCAGCTGGATGACTATATAGTTGGGAGATCCCTTTCAATGTCCATCATGACCTGGTCTATGAAAAATCCAAGAAAGAGGAGCTAGGTATCTAGGAGAGCTGAGGAAGCTGAGAACATTTACCCCATTTCTCCTCAGCAGTTAGATCACTATACTCCCTTCAGTGGGGATACTAATTCTTGAGAGACCTATTTCACAAGGTTGGTTGTGAAGATCAAATGAGATCATGTGTTTGCAAGCACCTTGTGAACTTAGAGTTCTATTTAAATATGTGATGATGTGATCTTTACTTTTACTACATGAGTATGCATGCTCTCACTACTATACATGCATCAGGGAAAAGTTGGCCAAATGACCTCTAAGGTCTCTTTGAACTCTAGTATTCTTTGATGCTATGACTTCCCTAAGCATTTCAATTAATATTGGCTTGACAATTTCTTGATGCTATTTCCCAAACTAGAACTGAAAGTGAGGAAATGCAGCAAGCAGAGTACCTGATATAATAGAGTTTTTCAAGTCAGTTATGTAGTTGGCAAGTTTTTTTAATATCATTTTGATTGCTTTTCAGATTATTATAACTTAATGCACAACATGCCACAATCATTATGTGAGCTCCAACTACAAATTTCATCCATCGGATCATACATCCCTAGTCTAAAAGTCTTATCACCATAAATTACATTTGAAAACCTAAAGCAGATGTTATTCATCCCTATTATTATTGAACAACAGGGGATGCACATGTTTTTTAAATCAAAACACACATTCCATCTGTGGTAATGCTTTGCAATATCAGATGGGATATTCAATTGGCAAATTATTAATGAACTCTAAGAGAAACAGAGTACTTTTATTATTTTATGTATATACGTATAATTTCTACCTAAACCATTTCACAGAGGGTAAGCATTTTGATTGCTGTCTGACCATATTTGCACAATAGGAGGTAGGATCACTATCTTTCAACCTACCTATTTAAACTCATATATTCCTGGAAAATGTCTCATATTATTCTGCCTAGTGAATGAATTGTGAGTCCACTGTCCAGTCTAATGCCACTATTAACAAGAGCTCATATTTACATGGGACACTAAAATCTGTATGTCATTCTTAAACTCCTAAACTTGGAATTACAATAGAAGATATCCATTCTAGACCTGGTGATAACCCTGGTCTGTGACATTGTCATTGGTGGAGTCATATAGATGCTTGGAACCCCATTTTCCTCATTTGTAAAATCTGAATCATCCACTCATTTAAGAGGCATCATGACAGAGCAAAGGGTACTGGATTTGCAATTAGAAGACCTGAATTCAAAACTTGGTTCCATATCCTTGATCTCCTCATATGTAAAATGAAAATGGTGGGCTCAAATCTATGATCCTATGATTTAATGTGCTTGGCACAGATGTTGTTTTTGTTGTTGATAAGTCATTTCAGTTGTGCCTGACCTTTCCTGACCTCATTTGGGGTTTTCTTCTCAAAGATACCATATTGGTTTGACATTTCCTTCTCCAGCTCATTTTACAGATGAGGAAACTGAGGCACCCAGAGTTAAGTCATTTGCCTAGGGTCATACAGCTAGTAAGTGACCGAGGTCACATTTAAACACAGAAAGTTGAGTTTTCTTGACTCCAGGTCTGGCACTTTATCCACCTTACCACCTATCTGCTCCCTGGCACTAGCCATGTAAAAATGAAATGACCTCCACCTTTAAGGACATTATATTCTTTTGTGGCAAACAATAGATACACATATAAGTAGTTGCAAATAAAATCTCACCTTCTGCAGGAAGTCTTCCACAACACTCTTAATTCTAGTTCTGTCTCTCTTTCTCTCTCTCTTGTTATTGCCATTGCTTTTGTTTTAGTCTCAAAAATACTGGAGTGGCTTGCCATTTTCTTCTCCAGTGTACCCCCATTTTACAGATGAGGAACTGAAGCAAATAGGGATTAAGTGACTTGCCCAAATGACAGCTAGTATCTGTGGTCATATCTGAACTCAGATCATCCAGATTCCAAGCTCACTTCTCTATCCATTGCACCATCTAGCCACCCCATTTTCTCTCTCAGTTATTTATTATTATACTCTGTATAACTTATTTTGTCTATATTTATTTGCTTACTGTCTCCTCCATGAGAGTGTGAGCTCTTTAAGGGCAGGGACTGTCGTTTTTTCTTTTATATCTTTTATATCCTTCATATCCCTGCATATTATCAATATTATCAATTATGTAAAATGTATACAAAGCAAGTAGAAGGCAGTGGGGAGGGGTAGCTATGATCAGAAAAGATTGCATGGAGATGATGAAATATGAGCAGATTAGGAAGTCTAACAGAGGAGAAGAGAGATTCTAGGCATGGAGGTTAGACATTGAAAAGATATAGAAATGGAAAATGGAATATTGTGTTTGAGGAACTGAAAGTAGGTATATTTTTTTCTGAACTCTAGAGTATATTGAGGCAAGTAATGAGTAATAAGCTTAAAAAGTCAGATTGGGTACATATTGTAAAGGGCTTCAAGTGACAGATAACATGTTAGATCCTAGAGGCAACAATGTGTCGTGGGAGTTCTGTCAGCAGGGAAATAACATGGTCAGATTTGTGCTTCAAAAATATCACTTTGAAAGCTATGGGGGGAAATGAATAAGAAAGGGAGACACTTGAAGCAGGAAGACCAGTTGGGAGCCTACTGCAGTAGTCTAGATGAGAGTTAATGAGGGCCTGGACTAGGAAGATGTCCATGTCAATAGAAAGATGGGGACTGATCGAAGACCTTCCTCACAGAGTGGTTATAAGGATTAAATTAGATAACGTATAAAAAGGAGATTTTGCCAGGCCTAGAGGCCTGTGTGGGCTACCCGAGTCTTCTTACCTCACCTCCGAGGTCTTCGGTTGGCCAAAACCGGATGCTCATATGAGAGAAAGGACGTTCCAGAGTCGAACAAGGGTTGAGCTTTATTTCAGGGTCTCGGTTACAAGTGCAGGGGGGTCTTCCTTAGGAGGAAGAGGGGGAGATTTCCTAAGGAGGCTAGGATCTTAAGGGATTGAAAGTAGAAGTACAAGCGGGGAGAGAGGGGGAGGGGAGAGAGGAAAGAAGAAAAGCGGAGCCTACTGTCCTCTTGGCTCCTCACGTGCTAAGAGAGCTTTCAGGCTTCCTCAATCCTACTTAACCTTCAGCCGCATAGTTTGCATCTAAATACCGTGCTGTTAGATAACAATAGTGTGCCCAGATCCGGGACGACCTCGAGGGCAGGGAGACTCCACCCATCACGTATCTCCCGGGGAGAGGCGGAAATACCCGAGCTAGCCGAGCTAGCTCAGTCTGACCTTCTCGAATCCCCGCTGTTCATGGAGGGCCTCGTAAGACTCTAAGATTTAGAAGTCCCACTTTTACCAGCCCGAGACCGTCCACACGGATTTGAACTTCCAATCCCAACAAGATTTGTTTGTTTATTTTCCACAAAGGAATAATTTTAATTCTTTTAAATTTGAAGACAATTAGACACGAGGTCTTAGCATTCCTTCAGAGTTCTGGTAATTGTGGCACAAACTTGCTTAGAAAGAAAACTGATTCTTTTCTCCTTTCATCCATTCATCTTTCTCCTCTCTCTATTTGTAATCCTTCTCCAACATTCTGGGGACAAAATCCTACTCTTTCCCATTGTTCCCGATCCACAAAGATAAGCCCCTCCTCTTCCAAATGAATCTGTAATGGTGGGACTCAACTATGCTGGCATCAATAGCAACATTATAATGAATGAATATTTTCTGGGCACTTACTATGAGCAAAGCACTATTTTAAGACCTTAGGAATTAAAAAAAAAGACAATTATAAGACACAATTTCTGCTTTTAAAGCAGTTGGGAAGATAGATAACATCATTAATATCATTATTGTCATCACTGATTATATTAAAGATTATACTTTCAAGTTTGAAAATTTCTTTTAGTGTTCCAAAAGGGGGGTGGGGGGGAATCACTCAAAGCATCCAAAAAAGGATTAGTATTTCTGGACAAAGGAATATTTCTGAGGATTCAAATCATACAAATGAGTTATATAATAGAGGAGCTGGAAGGGACTTTCGAAACAATACAATTCACTGCTTCCCCCAATTTTATTTTATATATGAGGAAGCTAAGTCCCTGAAAGTTTGCATTAAGTGAATAGGCCACATAGCTGGTGAATGAGAGTGATTCAGAGAATAAAAAAAGATTTCTGGTATATTTCTGGTCAATCAACATGTCAAATAGCATTTATTAAGTGTTCAGCTATGCATCAGAGATTTTGCTAAGTACTGGGAAATAATCAAAAAAATAACATGTTCTGTCCTCAAGGAACTTATCTTCCAATGGGGGAAAACCACCCATAAAAGGAAACTGAAAAATGATGGTGAGAAGTTACTCCAGGGTTTTGATGGAGAGGTCTAAGTTATAACCTGATGAGAAATGAAGATATACCATGCCTGGCCCTTTTAAAATATATATAGTAGGAAGAGACATTTAAGAGATTGACCTGGAGAAAAAGTGACCTCATCCACTCATTATTCAATGCAGATTACAATAAGAAGAGATGGGAGGATTTAAAACCTTCTAGAGAAAAAAAAGAAAAAAACCCTTTTCTTCTGCAGCAACTTAGATCATTAGGAAATTCTTTCTTATATGATGAACCTAAAATCTTTATCCTCGAAACTTCAATAAATCCATTTTAGTACTGCCTTTTAGGAACATACAAAATCAGGTGACTCCACATTACCTTTAGATCCCTTTCTATTTGGCCAATTCACATTAAATTTTCCCCTCACATAAATCTTATACTTGGTTTCTTCTCCATTAACTTCTCTATTAAATAACATGCCATAGTTGTCATTTATCCAAACAGTGTATCTAATTATATGCAGAAATAGTCACTCTAACATTATTTTCAAATACCTAGTGTACAGAGGACATTACGCTAGAGACTCTTAAAAACAATTATTCAAATATGTCCAAATATGCTGCATATCAGAATTATTTATCCCATACTCTCTTATTTCTCATCTTTGTTAAAAATAAGTAGAAAGCTCCCTCATCCCATCAAAAGTGTTTGACATCCCTACTAGTTATTTATGATACAATCTATTAGTTTGGGTGTCAATTCCATTCAATTAAAATGTATTTTTGAAGAAGTATTGTGGCATAGTACTATACTAGATCCCAAAAAGACAAAATTCTGGATCTCTGTGCTGACAGAGCCCACAGTCTAGTGGGTATTGTCCATATTACATTGCCCTGACCAACACTGTTGCAAAATCACATTTGATAATTAACACAAAACTCTACCATAGTGACAAAATTGACTACAATGTCATTAGGACAATTGCTTACTTAGAACTTTGTCCTTATGGCTTCACTGTAATGTTTTGTTTTGCTTTTTCATAGCGTTGCATTTTCATTGAACCAATTCATGAGGCTGAGCAGGGTCTGCTAGTATTTGTTTACTATATGCCTTGAGTGTCAGTGTGTCCTTTACATCCTTCATAGGGTGCAAGCCCTAGAAGATGGGAAATTCATTTGTTCCACTTTCTTTCTCAATAATTTTTATAGCAGCACAGTGTCAGAATGCATTTGATAATTCTTTATCCTAAGGAAAATCAAATATTTGATTAAAACCATTTCCCAGACTGTTAGAAGAAAAGGAAAGAATATGAAGTAAAATTAAGATGATGTCATTAATGTTATTGCATTCTTTATAAATTTGAATAGTTCACTACTTACTTACAAGTTTACAACTTAGGCATTGTATTACTCATTACTCCCTAATTCCTCCAAGATGAGAATATGTGAAAATCTCAACTAAAGACCAAACTTGGCCATTTCATCAATTTACAATGGGGTCCCTATGCAGAGACTAATGGTATGTCTGAAATTGTTTCTTTTCCCAACTTCAACTTGATTTAAAATTATAATAATCACTCATGAATGAATGTGGATTAACCCTGATTCTTGATATAAAAGTAGTTTGGTTTTGAATTTTTTTGGAAGGGAGAAATCTTACAACTTCTTATTTCCATATCTAATGTCTAACACATAATAGTTGGTTTAAGAAGTTTGCTGATTGAATAATTGATGGATTGTCTCCTTTCCATTACCTTCATCCTTCCAAGCTTCCCCTCCCCTCTGAATCCCTAACCACCACAGGTTACAGAAAACTCATTTAAACTTGAGTCCATCAGAAGCAATTCAGCTTGAAATAGACTTTTTAAAAGAAATAAATATTTTAAAACCTTCCCCCAAATGAGTTCATATTTTCCCTTTTATTAACAGCTTGTACAGTATTTCATGTGGATGCAAGGTGTCAGGGTGACAATTGGAAACTGAAGTCTCTTGTGCTTAGGGAATAGGTCACTATTGCCCTGGCAGGCTTGTACAGGCAGGCCCTGGTACAGGAATAATAGGGATGCTCACTTAGGCTGGTCTCTTTCTCTCTGAGTTAACTGCTGCCCATTTGGATGTGATTTTTCCCTTGCCCTTTAGAAAATAATTGTGCACATTTTTCTGCCTCAGAAACACCTATTAGATTATGTTGTTAATGCAATTCTCAATTTCATAATGTAACACAATATGGCTGGTGGGACACTGCTCATGTTTTGGCTCAAAATGAAACATTAGTTGCTTAAAGAGAAATAAGATTCACCTACTTGCTGTAAAACATGTTTTCCTCACACTGGCTTAAAGGCTTTCACTAATTAAGACCCCCAGAACCCTGTGAGGAAGGAAAAGCTCATTTATTTCTATTTTAAAGAAGGAAAAACCATGTATCAGAGAAGTTAAGGAATTATCCACTGTAATACAACAAGTAATTTATAAAACAGAGATTGACTCTAGAAGGCCTGATGCTTAGAAACTCATCAATATCTGAATAGGTGGCACAGTGAATAGAATACCTGACCTGAAGTTAGGAATATTCATCTCCCTGAGTTGAAATCTGGCCTCAGACTAGTTTTGTGACCCTGGGCAAGTCATTTAATCTTGTTTGCCTCAGTTTCCTCATCTGTAAAATGAGCTGGAAAAGGAAATGACAAACCACTTCAGCATCTTTCTTAAGAAAACCTCAAATGGGATCATGAAGAGTCAGACAGCACTGAAATGATTTAACAACAAATTTATTAGCCAACTACTAGCTGCACGGAACTGAGCTAGGCTTTCTAGAAGATTAAAATATTTCCATGTCTATGATGCCTACTATGTGGGTATTCCTTTCACCAGTGCAGAATGCAACCTAGCCATGCCTTCTTATTCTGCACAATCTTTGCCAAAGTTTCCCCCAGAGATCCTACACTAAGAATCCACCCAGTATGTTAGAATCCTACATAGAGGTCTTGCTAAATACCATAGAAGGCCCATCAAAAACATGTATCATCTGTATCTTGTCTGTCATACTTGCTACTAAATCCATGAAAGATGCATAAGAACCTATTGATAGAAGCCAATTTGGAAGGGACTGCAAAGATCAGAGGAAGTGAGGAATAGTGGCGCTGGAATCAGGAAGAACCTGCTTCAATGACTGCTTCTAATACTACTTGTAGGCCATGGAAAAATCATATATTGTGAGTTTCTATTTGCTCAACTATAAAACGCAAATGACAATAATAACCAAGATACCTCCCTCCCAGAGCTATTGTGAAGACTAAATGACATAATATATGGAAAGCATTTTGTAAATCTTAAAGCTTTCTCTAATCCACATTTGTTATTTAGTTTAGGGTTTTCAATAAAAGGGAGCTGATTACTTCATGAGTCAGTCTATTCTATTTTTAGTAGTTCTATTGTTTGGAAGGTCAAGATCAGCTCCCTATATTTTATCCCCATTGGTCCATGGTTCAGTCTATGGAAACATATGATAAGAAAAGTCCCAAAGAATTTCAGTGAATTGTTCAAGGTTACACAGAACTAGTTAATGGTACAGTTGAGTCCAGAATCTGTTTTCTGACCCTTAGTTCAGTGTTCTTGCAACTATTGATCTGCAAGATAGAAGGATAGACACAATTATTCAATCAACAGTAATTAATTCAATGTCTTTTATGGGCTAGGAATTGCTAGGGATAGAAAAACAAAAATGCAACAATCTCAGACCTAAAGAAGAATACAGTATTTTGGAGAAAACAACATTCATAGACGCAAAAGCAAGACAAAGTGATTTAGGGGAGGTACTACAAACTGAGGGGATTACAAAAAGTCTCATGGCCTTTAAGCTGAGCTTTAAAGAGAATACAGGAGTCTGAGAAGTAGAGGTGAATAGGAACCCATTCCTGACATAAGGGATAGTCTGCGTAAAGAAAGGGAAATAAGAGGTGCAATGTCCTCTGTGACAAATAATAAGGCCAGCTTGACTGCACTCTGGAGAGTATGAAGGGGAATAAGGTTTAATAAGACTGGAAAGTAGGATGGAAGAGTTATAAATGTCAAATAGTAGAGTTTGTATTTGATTCTAGAGGCAATAAGGAGTTATTGGAGCTTACTGAGCAGGGAAGTGACATGGTCAGACCTTTGCTTGAGGGCTATCACTCTGGCAGCTATGTGGAATATGGATTAGAGAAAAGAAAGACCAGAGTCTGGAAGAATAATTTTCAAGGCTATTGTAACAGTTCATGTGAAAAGTGAATGGGGACCTGAGCTAGGATGATAGCCCTTAAGTAGAACTAACATACATTAGACAGCCAGAAGACTCTAAATTCCATGGATACAGGAGCTGTGCCTGGAACTGGAAAGGCAATGAGAAAGGGGTTCTGTATGAATATAATGGAATAGTATGTCACCATAAGAAACAGAAAACTTCAGAAGAAACCAAGAAGACATTTATGAACTGATACAGAGCAAAGTGAGCAGAACTGGAAGAATAATGTATAAAATAATAATATTGTAGAGAAAAAATGGCTTTGAAAGACTTCAGAGCTCTGATCAAAGCAACAATAAACCATGAGTATAAAAAAAATTAAGATGAAATTCATCACTTACCTCCTGAAACAGAGGTAGGAAACAAGCATTTTCAAACATGACTAATGTGGGAATTTGTTTTGCTAAACTATATAGCTATGAAAACATAATATACCATTTTTCAAATGGCAATGCTAACTCAATGGACAAGACAAACCATAAGGATTAGTGAAGGGAACTAGGAAAGAAGAGACAAGAGTATAAAAGTAATGTGATTTGCCTTGGGTATCTTTCCTACCTGTCTCCTTTTGTCTCTTCTATACTGTCCCCTTTGGTCTCTCACCCCTTTCAGAGATTCAGTTGTCTTTCCTGTCCTTCCCTATCCCTTAATTAAATCTGCTCTCAATGATGGCTCCTTAATCCACTGTTTAGAAATATGAAGGATCAAAATTGAAAGGGACCTCAGAGGTCTTCTAGTCTAGCCAATATATCAGTTGTTGTTGTTGTTCAGTCATTCCCTCATCCCTGACTCTTCATGATCCATAGATGATAGAATGCCAGGCTGTTCTGTCCTCCACTATCTCTCAAAGTCTGTGCAAGTTCACATTCATTATTTCTATGACACTATCTATCTATCTCATCGTCCTCCATTCTCTTTTTTCTTTTGCCTTCAGTATTTCCTACATCAGGATCTTTTTCATTGAGTCCAATCTTCTCATTATATGGCCAAAATATTTAGGATTTAGCTACAGTATTTGGCCTTCCAGTGAATAATCAAAATTAATTTCTTTAACTATTGACTGCTTTATTCTTCTTTATTTATTATTCTCTATTCTTTTAAGAATTCTTAAGGAATTCTCAAAACTCTTCTCCAGCACCACAGTTTGAAAGTTGCTTCTGCAGCACTCAGTTTTCCTTATAGCCCAGCTCTCACAGCCATACATTGATACTACCAAAAAAACCATGGCTTTGACTATATGGACATTTGTTGGCAAGGTGATGTCTCTGCTTTTTAGTAAACTGTCTGGATTTCCCATAGTTTTTTCTTCCAAGGAGTAAGCATCTTTTAATTTCATGGCTGCAATACCATCTGCAGGATTAGGATCTTTGATCCTAATATGAAATCTGACGCTGCTTCCATTTCTTCTCCATCTACTTGCTGGGAAGTGACAGGACCAGCTGCCATCATATTTGGTGTTTTGGTTTTGTTTTATGTTTAAATGTTAAACTTAAAGCCAACTTTTATACTATTCTCTTTCACCCTCATCAAGAAGCTTTCAATTTTTTTAAAACTTTCTGCCATCAGAGAGTATTGTATGCATACCAAAGATTATTGATATTTCCTTGTCAGTCTTAAGTCTGGCTTTCAATTCATCTAGCATGGCATTTTGCATGAAGTACTCTGCATATAAGTTAAATAACTACAGTAACAATGTACAGCCTTGCCATATTCCTTTCCAAGCTTAAACCAATCAGTTGTTCCATGTTTAGTTCTCACTTCTTGACCACATATAGGTTCCTCTGGAGACAAGGAAGATGATCTGGTCCTCCCATCTCTTTGAGAACTTGCCACATTTAGTTGTGATCAAAGGCTTTAATGTAGTCAATGAAGCAGAAATACATTTTTTGGAACTCCCTTTCTCCATAATCCAGCTAATGTTGGCAATTTGGTCCCTACTTCATCTGTCTCTATGAAAACCAGCATGTTCTTGATAATTCCTGGTCCACATATTGTTGAAGCCTACCTTGGAGAAGTTTAAGCATAATCTTGCTCTTCTATGAAATAAGCACAATTGTTCAGTAATTTGAACATTCTTTGATCTTGCCCTTCTTTAGGATTGGGACCAAAACTGATCTTTTCTAATCGAATTGCTACCACTGAGTTTTCCAAATTTACTGCCAGCACTTCAACAGCATGATCTTTCAGGATTTTAAATGGCTCAGCTGGAATTCCGTCACCTCTACTAACTTGACTTTTAACAATGCTCCCTAAGGCCCACTTGACATCATTCTACAGGATGCCTGGCTCCAGATCAGTAACAAAGCCATCATGGTTATTGGTGATGTTAAAATCCTTTCTTATATAGTTCTTTTGTGTGCAGTTGCTCTTCCTCTACTTTCGTTTTGTCCCTACCATTTTTGTCTTTTATCATGCCCATTTTTTTGTGTATGAAACATTCCCTTGATATCTCTAAATTTCTTAAAAAGATTTCTTGTCTTTCTCATTCTATTGTTTTCTTCTTTTTCTCTGTAAACCTCATTTAAGAAAATTTTATCTTTTCTTCCTATTCTCTGAAATTATACATTTAGTTGGACATATCTTTCCCTTTCTTCTTTGTCTTTTGCTATTCTTTCCTCAACTATTTGTAAAGCCTCATCAGACAGGCATTTTGATTTCTTGTTTTTCTTTTCCTTTGGGATTTCTTTTTTTGCTGCTACCTCCTCTACAATATTGAGAATCTCATAGTTCTTCAGATACTTTATCTACCAGATTCAAATCCTCAAATCTACTACTCAATTCAACTTCATATGTGTAAAGGATTCCATTTAGGTTATACATTTATGGTATGAGGATTTTTCTTACTTTCGTCTATTTAAGTCTGAATTTTACCATAAGAAACTCATAATCTGAACAACAGTCAGCTCCAGATCTTTTCTTAATTGATCATATAGAGAGCTTCTCCACCTTTGACTTCAAAGTATATAATCAATATAATTTCATTATTGACCATATGGTGATGTTCATGTGTAGAGCTGCCTTTCGAGTTGGTGAAAATGAATGTTTGCTATGACCAGTGAGTTATCTTGACAAACTATTAGTCTCTGCCCTGCTTCATTTTGTACTATAAGGCCAAACTTGCTCATTATTTCAGTTATCTTTTGATTTCCCATTTTAGCATTCCAATCACCTATGATGAATGTGTTATCTTTTTTGTGGTATTTCTAGAAGATGTTTCAGATCATCATAGAACTAATCAACTTTGATCTCTTCAGGGGTTGGAGCATATATTTGTATTACTGTGATTTTCAATGGTTTGCCTTGCTTTTGAACAGATATCATTTGGTCATTTTTTAAGATTATACCCCAGTACTGCTTTTTCTTTTTAAACTATGAAAGCTACTCCATTTCTTCTAAGGGATTCTTGTCAAAAGTAGTACATGTATTGATCACCTGAATTTAAGTCACTCATTCCTATCCATTTAAGTTCACTGATACCTACAATGTCACTGTTTTATCCTTTCATCTCCTGTTGGAGCATATCCAGTTATCTTGGTTCATAGATCTTACATTCCAGGTTCCCATGCAATATTGATCTTTGCAGCATCAGACTTTCCTTTTGTCATCAGATATATCCATTGCTGAGATTCCTTTCCCTGGATCACTGGCAGAGGAGCTTGAGTAGCTTAAGGAAACTATGAGCTATGCTATGCAGGGTTACCCAAGATAGACCGGTCATAGTGGAAAGTTCTCCCAAAAGATGATCCACTGGAGAAAGAAATGGTAAACCACTTCATTACCTTTGCCAAGAAAACCCCAATAAGTCAATAAGAATGCTTTCTACTAATGTCCTCATATAAGTAGTTTTTCAGTCTCAGATTAAGAATTTTAGTGAAGTGATACTTACTACCAGTGAAGGAGTGCATTATACTTTGGATAGCTCTAAACCTTAGGTAGAAAGAAAAGAGGGTTAGTGAATAAAAATGATTCTTTGAAGGGAGACAGCATGGTATAGTGAACAGAGGCATTTGTAATTATGTGACTTCCATTTAAATTCTGAATTGCCAGTTTGGTACCTACAAGTGATTTGGTCAAATCATGTCACTTCTCTGGGGCTCAGTTTCCTCATCTATAAAATTAAGGCCTTAGATTAGATGATGTCAGATTTCTTTTGTGGGGAAACCATTCCTTATGACCCCTGAAATTAGTTCATATATGCAGGTGCCTGCCTATTCCTCTGTTCTGGGCTGACTATAAGCAGAGTAGTTATTGCTTGGTGAGATCTAGGTGAAGGTTTCTGATAAGAGAACAAGAGCAAATAGGGGTTCTGGACTGAAAAGACAAAGACAAACAATTCCATCCCTTTTGCTGCTTTAGCCCCTGAAGGTACTCTGTAGTAGTGAGAAGAGACAAAGAGAGAAGCATAAGAAAAAGCTTGAGGGGGATTAAGGGGGGGTAATTCTCAAATGCATTTCTACATTCTTGTTTCCCTCTGTGCCTTTATAGGGGTTGCCTCGATCCATTTTTTCCATTCCCTCCTGTCAAAGGACATTATTTTCATTTTTTTCTCTGCACTTTCCTCTCCTCTGTCCTAGCCTTTCAATCTCAAATGCATCTAAAGGCTAAAAAACACAATTAAGTTGAGCTACCTTTGGGTTTTCAGGCATCTCCTATTTTCCTTTCTTTCTGCTGTTTTCAGTTGTTCTTTGGAAATTTCACCAGAGATCCAGCCTGAGAAAAGCATTTGAACCTGGATTGGAATTTGCAATGTAAACCACCCCCAGTACTGACTTAAATGAGGCACTGTAGAGAATATGTATTTGGAGTCTAGGGATTTAGGTTTGTATTCCTCCTCTGCCACTTACTAACCATGGGAGCTAGTCATTAAATTGAATAATAAAAATGATGACCAGCATTTACATAGCACTTGAAGGTTTGCAAAAGGCTTTACAAATACTATCTCTTTTGATCCTTAAAACAACCCTGTGAGATAGGATCTATTACTATTTTCATCTTATAGATAAGGATACTGAAACAGACAACAGTTAAATTTTAGGGTCACACAGCTAGTAAGCATCTGAGGTCAGATTTGAATGCTGTATCTAAATAACTTGAACATCCTTTTCTAAAAAGTAAAATTAAATAAATAAACAGATTAGACTAGAGGATCTCAAAGGTCCCTTTCTGCTCTTGAGTCTATAATACTACAATTCTGATCATGTGAAAGAAAATTTGGGGATGGCAGCCATCCAAATAGACATATTTTGATTAAACTTGAGGACCAATGATAATTGCAAGGCATATTTTCTCTAAAACATGGAAGTCTAAGAGGTACTGTAATGGAGTAAATTAGAAAAATCTGACACACTCCTATTTGACACTTAGGAAACTTATTGTTGGAGAGAGTTCACTTCTTTCTCCTTTTCAGTTTCCCCATGTAAGGATTTAATGATATGCATACTAGGGGTTCTTCATTCTCATCATGACCTCCTGGCTCTCTAGGCATCAGCAATTGCCTATTGCATACTTCAAACTTGTCCCTTAGGCACCTCAAATTCAACAAGTCCAAAACAGAACTCATTTTTCCCCAAAGTCTAATCTTCTTCTGACCTTCCTTTTTTTTTTTTTTATTTTTTTGCAAGGAACCACCACCCTTCCAGTCTCCTGAGTTTGTAACCTTGACATTATCCTCAACTTCTTACTATTGCTTATACCACATATCCAAGCAATTGCTAGATCTTGCTGTTTTTACCTCCACAGTATCTTTCACATGTATCCCTTTCTCATTACTCACAAGTGTTACCTTAGATTCAGGACCTTAACACCTGGATTATAGAAATAGTTCAAATGGTCTCCCTTTTCTGAAATTGCTTCCGCTTAGATGTATCCTCCATATTACTATTTCTCTTAAGAGCAAGTCTGACTCTGACATTTCGCTACTCAAAAAGTTCCAATGATTCTCTAATAGCTTTAGAATAAACATGCTGCTCTGCTTGATTTTTAAAGTCTTCCCAGACTGGTCCAAGGAAATATTTCCAACCTTGCATTCTACATGAAATTTTTCTTGACCCACTAGTTGTTGGAGGTTCCCTCCCTTAATAATCACTAATACACACACATACACAAACACACATACAAATGCACATACATGCATACACATAAACAATATATACATATATGTATATATACATGCACATGTATATACATATTGTGCACACATACATACATATATACATATATACATACATATATATATATATATATATATATATATATATATACAATATTTCTGTCTTTATGTTCTTAGTACCTAGCACCCTGTCAGGAATATAGTAGGCACTTGAATCCTTGCTGCTTGGTCATTTTTTGAGAGGAAAGTTCATTGGAAATGGTAAAGTGTTATATGGAAGTAGTAGCTAGGAGTACCCACACCTTACTGTCACATTGGGTTCTCCAAAGAAGGATTCCCCCACCCCCTCCAGGTCCAAGGTAGTCCATACCATAGCTTACGAGCCCATACTTGTGTTTACTTTCTCTCAGATCAATCACTGAGAATACATTTCATGGAGTAGCAGAGTTATATATCACAATTAATCATTTTCCCCTTAAACCTGGGTCACAGTTTTCCACAAATATTACTGTTATTGGTGGAAAGACTGAACACAAAAAATAAACACATAAGGAGAGGCAAACACATATCACTAGATGTATATGGACAACCCGTTCCTCTATCTAAGGATTTATTAATTACTTGGTGATAGCATCATTCTGCTCCCATTGTTATTTCTCCTTGCTATTCTACTATTATTTGACAGTATAACCTGGGTCTAGAATTTCTGCAAGATAGCTTGGGGTGGCATAAAACTTCCTTTGGATGTTGCTCCCTTCTGTGGTCACTGTTTGATGATGCTCCTATGAGGCCACGATTGCAGCTCCTCACTGTCAGCTGGAGCTCCAGGGGACAAAGGGTTCTAGCAGGGATGGGGAACCTCTGGCCTCTAGGTCCTCAAGTGCAGTCTTTTGACTCAATCCAAACTTCCCAAAACAACTCCTCTTAAAAGGATTTGTTCTGTAAAACTTGGACTCAGTCAAAGGCCACAACCAAGGACCTAGAAGGCTACATGTGATCTCAACACCACAGGTTGCTCACCCCTGGTTTTAAGGGTATTAGGCTTAAAGCAGGAAGGGGCCTGAGAGGTCATCTAACCTAACCTCCTATTAAAAAATATGAGGAAATTAGGGGTCACACAAGGGGTGACTTACTCAAGGTTATAGTCACAAAGTAACCTCAGGATTTTATACACACATACATACATACATAACACATACACACACAAACATGTATGTAATATAGGTATGTATAAATTATTAAATATAGGCATAGCTATACATATACATATATATGTGTTTTATCACAACGCTCACTTGGACTTATTGCTCAAAATTCTTTGTGGCTTAATAACAGATTGCTAAACTGCACTATATCAGTATCAATTTAGAGGTTGTGCTTCTGACAAAGAACTATTTGAATCTTGCTGAAGCCCTAATTTTATAACCCAAATTATTTTGGTCTCCCATGAGTCTGAAGAGAAGAGAGAAAAGCATGGGAACAAATGTTAATTCTAGGGGGCAGGATCTCACTGTTGTTTATTTATTATAATTTATTATAATCTTGTTTATTCATATCTCAGTCTTTGTTTTTTATATGTGCTTGTAAATGAACTGTTATACAAATATGAACTATTATTATTTTGATACTTGATCATGAGTGTCAAAGTAATAAGGAAATAAAGGACAGTGGTGTAGGCTTCTTAGGTCTACTTTTACTCAGTGAATAGCAGAGAGAAAGAGAAGTTACTTCCTCTCTGAAGGGCTTTTCCGTCCTCTGAATCTAATAACAAATTGTTTATGGAACTTATTAAAATATTGTATTGTAATAAAAATTGTCATGTACTGTCAATACTTTTTTTGAATGTCATATTTCTTCTATTAGATTGCAAACCCCTTGGGGACAGAGACATCTATCTTATTCATCTTTCTACTCCCAGCAATACCCAACACTGATTAACTTAATAAACAGGAGCTGCAAAAATGATAATGATAAGTAAAGTAGGTCAAGATTTAGCTAAACCTTGAGAGATGACTAATTTGAATTTTATCAGGAAGAATATCTCCTTTTGCCCTAAGTATCCAATGCCCTCACCTCCAGCATCTGTAAAAGTATAAGTCTTTCCATTAGTAAAATTATGAAGTCACTGATGTGCCTTTGGTTCCCTTATGTCCTACCAACTACTGGCTTTGCTTAGGGAGTCAGGGGGGAAGAGAATCAACCTGACATGGTGCCAAAGGTTGAGTATGTCAAGGGTAATCCTTTCCATATACTTGGAAAGTAGCAAGAATAGTAGAGGAAGGAGACAGTCAAACAAACAGATCTATTCAACATATAATCATGATCAGAAATGCCTTGGGCTGGGAGAGAAATACTACTTCAGGTGGAAAGCAGTGCCGGAAATTTGAGGATAGGGAGGATATATATTTATATAAGGGATAGAATGGGATCTGGATAGTTTCCTCTTTCCCTGATCATTAGTCCAGGGGAGTTAGCATGCTTAGGGTTTGAAATAGCCCCACTGAGATAGGTACCATTGGTTGATGATAAGAAGGCTGTAGGGCTTTTTAGGTAATTCTAAACATGCTAGGGAATGATCCCAGTGATAAAGTAACTGGAGCTGTTAAGTCCCATGATCAGGCATCTACAGAGTAGATCATGACAATTTATTTCCTGTTCTGCTCATGGTCCTTATCCTAGGTAGGTCCCTTCTGAAAGGGAGAAAGTAGTCAGACCTAAAGTAGTGTGACCTAACGGAAAAAAGAAGGGAATCAGGTAACAGTCTAATCATGTGTCTGATAGGAATTTCCTTTCTGACCTTGGAGAAGTCACAACCTTTTTTGGATTTCTCTTTCCTCAGTTTTAAAATTAGAAGGTTAGGATGAATATTTTCTAAAATCTCTTGCAGTTCTAATATTCTATGCATTTGTAGTAAACTGATCCACAAAGAATATTAATGTTCTAATTGTACCCTCCTTAAAGCCTCTGCATTTTAAAATAAAAATTCAGGTCACAATGTAAATCAAACGAATAGCTTTTTTAATAGCTAAATTACATCCAACATGTCAAATCAATGGGGATAATTTTGGGGGATTGAGAGATATATAATAACCCTTCAAAGTACACTATATAAATGACTCCCTACAAGGAACAACAGCCAGAAATTTATCAAATACTACTTAGACTATAGGGCTTGTTATGTTTTGTTTTTCACTTTAATTTTACATGTAGACAAAATAGAGACAAAAATCTAATTAGAAAAAAAAGACAAACAATAGGAATGCTGCAAAAATCCTTAGTCACAAAGCAGCTCAGATATGAATTCAACATTCCTCATATGAATCAGAATTTGCTTATCTCAGTACATTACTTTCTACCCAGGTGAGATTTTTGGAAATACCCTGCATAGAACAGGGAGAAGCATAGGGAGGTGGTGCTGTCACTTGGAAACTTTCTCAAATACTCAGTTCTACTCTGACCAGCACATCATCCTGCTTTCTCCCCTAGGGTAGTGTCTAGCAATGATAGCTCATAGAGTCAGAAAAGAGAGTCTTAAAACTTAAGAGATTTTACCTACCACTACAATATACCTGAGATTTTAAACAGATATTGTGACCAAGTCTGTCACGTAAATATCACCCTAGAATTATTGAAACTTAGGGCAGACAAAATCTTACCATGGAAGAAGAGGTCTCCAATGGTGGAAATCCAGGCATAGTAGTGGCTATGTTTTTAGACAAATCAAGTCTTTCCAACATCCCTAAAATATAAGACCACCTAGCTTTTTGTTTGTTCATTCAAAAGTCTGTCTCTGTTTCTAGATGCTTGAGGTAAAACAGACACTAGAAACTAAATATATAAGCTGAGATATCTCCTTTTGCTTTTTTTTTTTTTTTAGGTGGCCTTGCACAAGAAAAATGAACATCACTAAATACCACAGTGAACATTACTAAATCACTAAAATCACAAAGCACTTTAACACCACTGCTACCTGAGAAAATGCAGGTCTGGAAAGAATGTAGCTGTAATGCCAAAACAAAAAAATAGTCCTTACATTCAGGATGCATAAATGTCAGTTCTAACTCCATCACAAGTGTCATGACTTGTGACCCTGAGCATATCACTTCTCTTTTTGAGTCTCATTTTTTTGTCTGTGAAACAGAGATAATAATATTTGCAATCAAATAAAATAATGTACAGAAAATACTTTAAATAGTAGATCATAGATTTAGAGCTGAGAAAAAACCTTAGCAGTAATCTAGATCATTTTCCATATGAGAAAACTGAGGCCAAGAAGGATTAAGTGATTTACCTAAAGTCACCCAAGTAGTAAGATTACTTGAATAATGGACAGTGTTTGACATAAAGTCAAGAATATATGAGTTCAGGTCTTGCCTCTGATATTTTGCTACCCAGTTTACTTACCCTGGGCACATCACACTAAACCTCTCTAGGCTTCAGTGTCTTCATATGCAATTTGGGGGTCATGATATCTGTAGTATGTAACGTAGGAATGTTGTGAGGTTCAAGTGTGATAACGTATGCACAAACCTTTGAAAATTTTAAAATACTTGATTGTTGTTCAGTTCTGTCCCACTCTTTGTGACTCTGAGTTTTTCTTGTCAAAGATACTGGAGTAGTTTGGCATTTCCTTCTCCAGATTATTTTAGAGATAAGGAAACTGAGGCAAACAAGATTTACTGACTTGCCCAGAGTCATGTAACTAGTATCTGAGGCCACATTTGAACTCAGGTCCTCCTGACTCCAGACCCAGGACTTTATCCATTGAATCACCTATCTTCCCTAAAACGCTTGATAGATATCAGTCATTATGAATAGGCAAAGTCAAGATTTGAAACTATATTGCCAGTTGTCATAGTCTCCAATGAGGCAGCTTGGTCTTGCACATATGTAATAGTTACTCAATGGATATTTACTGAAAAAAAAATGAATCTATGAACTAACTAATCTAATACTCTAATAAGAAAATGACACATATAGTTTCAGGTAACAAAAACAAAAATTCACAAGACTTTTATTCTTTTTTATCTAGCCCAGAAAAATGTCTCCAATGGTAGAAATATCAGATTGAAAAGTGAAGGATAGTGGAACTACTTGGGAAAATATAGAGCCTTTGTGTACTCTTCTAATTACATTGCATTGGGTTTACCTACTTTATTTATGTGTAGAGCTGACTGTGATCAAGGAGTCTCAGTATTTTTGCTTCTGAGTATGAAGCAAGAAAGGGCAGAAGCATAAGGGACAATGTAGTTCAGTGGAAAGAGCCCTAACCCTCTCTGGCTCCCAATTCAGTGTTCTTTCCACTATGTCATCATTTATTTTTTAGAGCTTTGCAGAACCAAACTAGAGACAATGGAAAGAAGGTGATTTGGGCTCAGAATCAGACTAAACTTTTTAACAATTAAATTTGTTACAGCAAGGCAATTATATTTCTTTTAAAGTAATGAGTTCTTCATCCTTGGGAACATTCAAACAGAGGGTGAATGGATGATCATGTCTTGTGGAGGGAATTGGATAGTGAACTGGAGCAGATGACCTCTAAGTTTCCTTCCACCTTGGAGAGTCTCAAACTCCAAGCAGATGCCAAACATGAACAAACATTATCACACTTCTGGAAAAGAAAGGCGCAAATTGAGTCTCCATAGGCCAGTGGATCTCTTTTAGAACTGATCTTCTCCACAAACCAATAAATCAAAATCTGAATCTCCCTCTCATTCCAATAGAGGGCACTGCTCTCAGCCTTTTTTCCCCATGTCCATTGCAAAGAGAAAATCTAGCCGCTGTAAAACTAAATCTAGCTAGGAAAACTTCAGACATAGAGATCCAGACTCCTTCTTGTTGTAAGGATGGGAAGATCTGTTTAATCTAGGAGTCATTTCATTAACTGTCTCTTCTCTTTACCCCTAGGGATGAGCCATTTATAATTTGAGCATCACAGACAGAAGCATTTTGAGACCCAGATTCCGGAAACAGAACCAGGTATTTTTAGGGCTATACCACTGAGAGGGGCAGCTATCAACTCAGGTTCCTTTACGGGACCAACCTCAAGCAAAGGTGGGGTGGACAGTTTTAGGATTGATTTAAATGTCTATGTATAGGAAAGCTTTCTTTGAGCCAAAAATTTCTCCCCCAGTGCCCTCTTATTCCACCACCATTGTGATTAGCAAAGCATTGTTATCACTATACTGTCCTCTTTTAAATGCAAATTCCTCTGAGAGGGGAAAATACATTAAGTCACTGGGGTCCTTTCACTCCCTGACAAAAGAGACCAGACTAAACAAAGAAGGGGGAAGCTGCTAGAAGGGATTAAGGGAGAAAAGGAAAAGAAGGGAAGAAGGTACCAACGATAAATTTCACCTATTAACAATCTAGCTGAATTGAAACCTTTGCCCCTTTTTTCTTGTGCTCCTCCTTCTCTCCCCTCTCCATGATGCTTTTATTTTTCCTGCCCTTATAACCATTCTCTCTCCCAGCCTGAAAATCATGGTTCTCCTTGGTTTAGGGTACATGTTTTGGTTTATCACTGATATACAGTCTCCTGGTTCCAGACTGCCAGAATACTTCCTTAAAGCAGAAAGTGCATGGACTAACAATTATATTTCAAGCTGCATTTAATGTTGAAGTAGGAGACAACAAATTGATTTTAGATTTCTTCAGTCAAGCATCACTTCACCTCTTACTTGAGCATATGCTATTATGGGTGCCAGGGTTGTGATTTTGTTAGTTGGTAACTAAAAAAGCCCCCACCATCTTAAAACAAAACAACAAAGAAAAACCTCCACAGGTATTTCTGCATTAGCAAAGACTGCTGTTAGATAAAGAATACCACAAAATATATTGAAACAGATTCAAATACCTTTCATCTACACTAGCCTTATATGTCCCCTATTAACAATGACCAGAATTCATGGACTCATTGCTCCATTCTAACTGTGCTTTTTTTTTTTTCCTCACAGAGCAATAGAGAAGCTGATGTAAAATATGTAAAGTATCTGCCACTAAAATTATCTAGAAAGGCAGCATCTGTTCAAGTGACTAAGAATTTGTATTTGGCCAGTTGAGTATCTATAGATAATAGTAAAGTTTATATATTTGGGGGAAAAAAACACCTGTCTCTGAGATCAAACATTTTACATATATTATTTCATTAATCCTCAGATGAATTTTGTGAAGGAGATGAGTGAGAAGGATTATTGTCTCCTTTAAGATGGGGAGAAATTAGTCCAAAGAGGCTCTAAAGATAAATGATTAACATAGATTATCACAGCCAGTCCTGTCAATAGAACCCAGTACCACTTGAAGAGGACATTTTAAAATTACAGACAGATGTACATGTATACATATATGTGTATGCATACTCAGACACACATATACAAACATATATGTGTATATATACACATGCATATATGTGTATATGTCTATATACACATATGTCATTTTCTCTACCTGTTTGGGGAACTTTAAGAATAATAAAAAAATACAATAAATCAAATCAAAAGGACACTATTTAAAATGACCAAAAAAATCCAGAAGACTGGAGTTACATTGAAAGCATCCCTGTTATAAAATGAGGTGACTTAAATAGAAAAATATGCATTGTGATTTCTTTTCCTACTGCTGTAACCATTACCACAAACTCAGAGGTAGCCACAGAGATGAGAATCCTTTCATTTTATTTTATTTTAAACCTTGAAATGAGAACAACTTAAGAATATGTTCTAAATAAGCAACCACTTCCTTCTCACCAAATCCAGAATTTAAAATTCAAACCAATTCCTTTGTCAAGAGAAGAGAGATCAGCTCTTCCCCAGAAGTTCAAGGTTTTATGTGAAAACCTCAGCTTTTGCAGCCCTAGCTTCATGTAGCTAAATCTGAGGGTGTAGCTGCCTGCTATTCCATCCTCAGCTGCTGTGTGGCATCCGTTCCCTTCAAATGAACAGACAGGTCCACATTTCTACCAGCTGCTGCTCTCTATTTCCTCTGCCTTTGGTTCCCTTGAAAATGGTTCTATCCCCCTGTCACTGTTAAAAAATGCTTGCAATTTCTATGTTGATGACTCTAATGAAAACTGCAACAGTCTGAGGTTGAAAACTTTGGGGCGCAACTTAGTTAAGCCACAAAAGTAAAACTGCCCCCTTTCAAAATGAGAAAGGAGTGTCATGTTCAAAAACAAAATAGCTTTAAAAAGCAGGCACCTATAATGTCAGCATTGTTTAATTCTAATTTAATCAGACTGTAATGTGTTTTCACTCAGACAGGAAGGCATACAGGTGCACAAAGTTTCCAAACCTTTGAGAGGAAAAAAAATTGGTTTTTGCCTTTTCTATGAGGTCATGACTGATAGGGTACACTCTGAAATTTAAAAGTTTCTCATTTATTATTTGGACATCCCTAGGGGAAGGTACACAGGCAAAGTTTGTAGAACTCAGTTGACCCTTCCTTCCTTCATCAGAAGGTTCTCAGGCTTATGTTGAACATCATTGTTAAACTCCCACTTCAAATAAAATAGAAAAAGAATGCCTTGTCCTCTGAGACGGTTGACACCTTAGCGTGTAACTGGCCTGGGATGGGTAAAATAAAACTGATGGAACTTCACATTATATGTCAATCAAGAAAGAATTCAGGTCACAAAAAAACAGTCCCTAATTTGGGAATTTAATCAGTTAGTACCAAGGACAGCAGCTGCTGTTACATTAGCTTGGATAAAATTATAGGGCCTATCAATTCTCATGCTTCAGGGCATAAGCTGATCACCAGCTGAGGTCAGAAAGAAATTTCCCCAATGGCATGGCATTGAACAGTTTGCTACATTATGAGAGATTTAACACAAACACACACACACAGCATCTGGTGTTATTTACTATCACACATACAAACACATACAACCCCCCCCCCCACACACACATACATACATACATACAAAACCACATAGGGGAATAGATTGGACCAGACATGAAAATAAACATGGGCCTACATGCCCAAAGCTTATATGGGATCAGAAAGGACCAAAAGACTGGATGAGAATCAGGCAGTAGTATACTCTCCTCTCCTTCCTATTCTCTTTGTCTTGGATTTTCATTAGACTCTGTAGGGAGGAATTGTGAATGTATTTGCTGCAGACAGATGCTCATATTCACTTAGCTTCATGATCTGAGGAATATAAGAAAGAACTATGGGTAAGTAGAAGCTGGAGAGAGTAGCATTTGCAAATACAGGCACAATCATTGAAAATGGTGCAGTTCCAATAATTTTTCTGAGCTTAGATTATTTTTAAGTGATTTAAAAGCTACAACAAGGTCACTTATTTGATATGGCAATTCCTATCTTTGTATTTGAACAAGGCTAACCCTAGACAGAATTATGAAATAGAAGCATGGACTCATGGAATTTTAGAGCAGGATAAGACCCAAGGAGCCATCTCATCTGACTCTGGCAGGAAAGGAAACTGAAGTTCACAAATAGGTCTAAGTTCCCAAATATAAATATAGATTTACAAAGCCCTTGGGTTTCAGGACTCATCCCTCCTTCTGTCCTCAGGGACTTGATGTGTTCAAGGCCTCTCTCACCCTTTCCCTTGGGTCACAACCTGCTCTCAGAAGAGTCAGAAAACTCAATTATGATAAGTTATAGATCACTGATAATAGGTTAAATTGTAATCGCCACAAGCAGGAGTGATATTTTAACAGAAAATCAACGTGTTAAGCTAAAGGCATGAGGTCCTGCAGATAGAATTTCAGGTATCCCCTTGTGGGTAGAAAAGGAATTTGGGGGCAGTCAAGATTTCCCCAGGGACCCAAAAGAGCAACTCTATAGATAGTTATTCCCTTTGCCTACCTAGGCATGATTCAGTCCCTGATTTAGTAGATTAGAGAGGAAAAAGTAAATATTCTTTTCTTTTCTTCTTGGAATAAATAGGGATTTTCCACCTCTCAGACTTTTACATAAATGAGACTCCTTCATGTTAGCTTTATTCATTTTTAATTTGGAAAGACTTCTTAAATGATGCTTCCTCCCAACAAAATCTATACTCCAACTTACCAGAAAGCAAACATTAGATTCAACACCATTTATTAAGCACCAATCACTATAGAAGGTGATACTGATCTAAAGATAATAATAATAATAATCCTACCTTCTAGGAGTTTGGATATTGGCAGTTATTTAAATAGCTGTCAATTTAGAAGTTTGTGGATAAAAATATGGCCTTCTTTCCCAGCCTTGGAGATACTAAGTCAGCACTGTGTAGCTTGGCCACTTATTGAATTAAGGCTGTTGTCTACATAATACCTATCTTTAGATCCCCGTTTTGAACATTTTTTTTGATTAAATAAACATTATGATTCATTGAGAGTGGAAGTAGACAACTTTAGAACCTGCCTCTCTCAAAAGCCAGTGGAAAGAGGCTAGGTTGTTGTCATTCATTTGTGTTTCTATCATGTCCACCTCTTCATCATCACATGTGGGGTTTTCTTGGCCAAGATACTAAGATGGTTTATCGTATCCTCCTCCAGCTAATTTTATAAATGAGGAACTAAGGTTAATGTTAAATGATTTGCCCAGGTCACACAACTAGTAAGTGTCTCAGGTCAGATTTAAACTCAGAAAGATGAGTTTTCCTGACTCTAGGTCTGACTATCTATACTGTGCCACCTAGATGCCCATTGTTTACATGCTGAATAAAAGCAATATTATTAAATTGGGATACCTGGAGTTTCTATCTCTGCTCTTTCTTCTCTTCCTGGGTAGCTAATATTCTAATCATTTTAAGATGATTCTGACCAAGGAAGAGTGGACAAGAAATATGCCTCTCCTCAATCTTAATTTATTAAAATCATGCTAATTCTTAGTGGAGTTCTCTAGAAATGTCTATCAGTGTCATAAACAAGTGTTTCCAAGGTTTTCTTTTCTCTGTGCTCTCAATGTACCAAATATGTCATGATCTGAAAATATCATTGATCGCATCTTTGATGGTCCTTGTGGCCCAGGCCATACTGCCTATTGTATTTTATTTTTGATCATTGGAATATCTCACTTTCCTACAGCCATAAGGAATGCACCTCATTCTATGTCTTCTTATGGTCAGCAATTACAACCTCACACTTTTTTGTTTCATATGATATGTGATAGTTTGAAGAATTTTTTTGAATATTACAATAACCCCCAATACCACTGGTACTATAATCCTCATTTTACAGAAAAGGAAAGTGAATCTGTGAAAGGTTAAGCTGTTAGCCCATTGTTATTCAGCTAGCAAGTGTACAGAGTTGGATCTGAATCCAGCTCTTCCTTGTCTAGGTACAGTACTATATCCTCTGGACTTTACATTTTTTAAGCTATCCCTAAATTTCAAGTGATACTTCCTAAGTTTTTGTCATTCTCTTGGACCCTATTCACATATGATAACCAGCATGAACACCTTAACCAGCTAGATTGGAAAATAAAATCCTACCTCTTTCTACTCTATTTAGTGAAAGAATCTTAACTATTTTTCAAAGCCCAAAGCACGGACACAGAATGGTAAAGTGAAAAGAATATTGGCTTTGAACTTCAAGGACTTTAATTCAGATCTTGCCACTGACATATTATCTATGTGACATATTATCTGTCTACTTTTCCTGGTTAAATTTCATTTTACAGCTTGGTTGTCTGCAAAATTAGAAGATCTCTGAAATTTCTTCCTGGGATATTCTCCTACTAGATTAAGCCTCCAACATTCTGGCCTATTTTTCTCACTGGTGAGGTCCTTCTGGCACTCTTCATTTTCAGGAATGGACACAGACTGGTCATGCTTCATTCCCCTTTCATCTATGTTTCTGATTCTCTAGGGTTTTCCATCAATGCCCTTACATGAGTAACATTTCATCCCTATCCCTCAAAAAAAGCCCTTTTATTTGCTGTCTTCCCCCAATAAAATGTAAGTCTCTTCTTTCTTTTTACTTGTACTTGTCTTTCTAGTCATTAGTACAATGCCTGGAACACAGTAAGCACTTAATAAGTGACTATTGTCTGGCAGACTTACCTCACTTTCTTGCTCTAAAGGTGTGATCCTATGATCCATGAAACTTTAAATCAGCCCACAGTAATCTCTCTCTCTCTCTCCCTCTCATGACTTCATAATAGAATTTATCATCTGTGTTATTCGTGCAAGAACTTCATTATGCCTGGTCTTATATTGTTTTCTGTCTCGTGTATACCAACATTTGCTTCTACCAAATAGACTACCAATTCCTTGAAAACAATTATTTTTTTTTCTTTTTTAATTTTTAGTTTGGACTTTTTAGTTCATGAGTTTATAAAATTTCATATATAGAAAAACTATCCACAGCTACAAATGTCCAACTCATCTGTATAATCTTAGAGACATGTATGAGACACTGAGGTTAAATGAACTTCCTGTGTTAATACAACTAAAGAATGTTAGGGATGGGACTTGAACTCAAATTTTCTTGGTTTCAATGCTGCCTCTCAGAGATCACCAAAAATGCCTAAAATTCCTTTATATATTCTCACAGGATAGAGCAGAATGCTGAGTAAAAAAAAAGTAATACACACATATGTGTGTATGTATGTATATATGTAATGCATATCTATATATAATCTATACATGTATGTACATTAGAAACAGACCAATGGACCTTGCTGGATTTACTTAAGGGACTTACATGGCTGCTTTTTTTTCCCTCTGATATGGCTAGTGATTTCTGTATCTTATAGTGATCATTTAGAGAATGTAAAAAATCATACAATTTAGAACCTGAAAGGCCCTTAGAGATATCTAGTCCAAACCCCTTGTTTTATAAGTGAGGAAGCTGACACCAAAAGAAATGAAATGATTTGTCCAAATTCACAAAGTATTTAGTAGTAGAGCCTAGTTCTGAACCTAGATTTACTCGAAAACCAGTTCTTTCCCCTGCTCTACTCTGTAGCCTTTGGTGGACTTATTATCTGTAAAGTGGAGAACCAGCCCATGGTGCTTTGGTATTCTAGGCTTCTGTAGAGCTGGTTTCCTTGGAATAGAGCTCACCTCTAATCAGCAGCAGCCTTGGCTGTACTATTCCCTTGGTGCAGATGTCCCAGCACGCCAGCAGCCAACAGCTCCACCAGACCACTCGTCATATACACCTTAAGTTTTAACTGTTGCCATGGTGATGAAAGGAGGCCTTACAAAATGCACAAGCTGTTAACATGTTGCAGAAGCCAAAAAGAAGGAGCTAAGAATAAACTTCAGCAAATTTTCAATCACACCACACTTTACGGAAATGGCTGTTAAACCAACGTCATGTCCTAGTCAAAGAACTCATTAATATGAGGCTGCTTGTATCTTTGAGCTCTTGATGAGCTGGGTTCTGTAGAGGTCTGTTTGTGTGTGTGTGTGTGTGTGTGTGTGTGTGTGTGTGTGTGTGTGTGTGTGTGTGTGTATCTTTTCTCACTGTGAGTAAGAGGGCTGTAAAGGGAGGTTCATTTCTAAAAAAGAAAGGGAATCTTCCTGTTTTCTAACCAGGATGACAGGCAAGGGAATTTAAATGAATCTAATTTAGATAAATCTAATTTTTATCGGGTGAGTAATGCATTAGAACGGCAGACAGATAAGATGAGTTATTCAATTGCCTCGGGTTTTTCAGCCAGGTCCCAAGAATTTGGGCTATAAATGAGTGGAAGAAACTTCAAGTCAGGAAAAAAAATACCACCCCTAGACCCTGAGCACAGAAGAAAGCACCAGGCCTAGAGCTTTCTTAGTCTCCCAGGAACTATAGCTGTGTGCTCTGGGGTACAGGGATTTTTTGTTGTTTTTTTGTTTTGTTTTGCTTTGTTTTTTTAAGAAGAAAAGGAGAAAAAGAGTGTCTATAATTCTGTAACATGAAATAATCTGGGAGAAACATGTACACAGGCAGGAGCAACAGCTCTTAAATGGGGGCAAATAAATAAAATCACAGGCAGAAACATATTGATGGGTAAACAGATACTAGTTCAGGGTAGGTAGTAAATTCAACATTAATAAATGTAACCATAGAAAGCACACAATTAACAAGCATTGATTAAGTATGTTTTATATGTGAAGCACTATGCTAAGCACTGGGTGAAAAACAAAAAGCCAAAATTATCCCCATCCTCAAGGAACTTACGTCCGGGTAGGAAAGACAACATGTACATGAAATGGTAAAACAAAATCTATACAGAATTGATACAATTAGTCATGGAGATTATGGCATTTAGAGATGGGGAGAGACTGGGAAAGGGTTCCTGAAGGTTATGTTTGAGCTGAATCTTAAAGGAATCCAAGGATGCTAAGAGGAAAAGGACTTGCATTTCAGAGTTGGGAAAATCCTGTATAAAGCTATGGGGATGGGAGATGAAGCATGTGTGAGGAACGGCACATATGAGGTTTATGCAGATTGCACTAGCTATCCTCAGTAAAGATAGAAGATGACCATTCAGTTCATATTCCTTTGGGCAAAGAAATCAAATAAGTTTGATCTCATTCATTATATGCTTTGCTGTTCAAAAATATACAATGTTCCTGTTATCTATCACTTTTATTTTAAATTCTTTTTTCTTGGCTTTCAAGGCCCTCCATGATCTAGTCTTATCTTACATATTCAACAATATCAACCACTTTTTCTTAATATAAAACTTAGCTCCAGTCAGTATGATATCCTCATTGCCTCCTTCAACATGCCCTAAATCATCTGTTTATGCACACTCAATAAATCCTGACTTGTCTCCACCTAACCAAACCCACAAAGCCAAGGACAAAGATTATTCTCTCTAGGAATTCTTTCCTGGGTACGTTAGACCCCACTGATTGCTTCTTTAGGTAAACTGCTGTAGCATGTCAGTCAGTTCTGTATACTTTAGCATGTGTCTACCTGTTGCTCTGCTTGGTGGTATCTCTTGCCTGTCAGATTTGTCAAGTCAACAAGTCAATGAGTATTTATTAAATATCAACTATGATCCAGATACATGTCCCTTGAATTCAATCTGATCAAAAAAAAATTTGCGTCTATTGTACTGTGTGTAAGGCTCAGAGTTTGACACTGTACAGTTAGATTGTGACTCTTTTAGGGAAAAAATTATGTTTTTCCTATTCTTTTATCCTTTATGGCATGTAACATAGTGTTAATATGTAATAGGTGCTCAATAAATACTTGAGTGGTGAAGGAAGAGGGCAGAGAAGCCAGAGAATTATACTAAACTTGTAGGTAAGAACGTCTCGGTTGATCCAAATCTTACCCCACACCTTTATACCTTGGGTGGCTATGGCCTAGTCACTTAACTTTTCTAAATTTCAATTTTCTCATCAGTAAATGGGGATAATAATACCTATCCTACGTATTTCAAAGATAATGTATAAGTGAGGCTAAAACTAGATATTTACGTAAAGCACTGTGCAGATTTAGGGTATCATATAATTTAACACTATTAAAATTACTACAAAATATAAAACTCATAAAAAGCTATTTTTATTAAAACTTCAGAATATCTTTCTGCCATTACAAGTATTCCCTTGTCTGTCATCAGAAATTGAAAAACCCTACTTGTGAGGAAAACAACAATAACAACAAAAAACCAATGTGAATATTAGATTATTAGTCTTATTATTATACTTCAAGATTTTCCAAATTATCACATTGAATGTTTAAGTTGTAAAGAGGCCTTAGAAGTTGCCTGTCTTAGGAAGATTCTGAAGATCACCTGGCAGGATAAGATACCAAACACTGAGGTCCTTGCTCGAACTGAACTGCCAAGTGTTCAAACTATGTTTCAGAGAGCATAACTCCAATGGGCTGGCCACATTGTTTGATTGCAAAATGCACACTTGCCAAAAAGATTATTTTATGGAGAACTCACATGGAGCAGGCGATCACATGGTGGTCAGAAGAAGCTATACAAGGATACTCTTAAGGTCTCTTTCAAGAACTTTGGATTTGATTGTGCAATACGGGAGACACTGGCACAGGACAGCTCAACATGGCATGTCCACATCAGAAAGTGTACTGTGCTCTATGAGTAAAGCAGAATTGAGACAGCACAAAGGACATGTAGGATGCGCAAATTTGGAGTATCCACTCCAAATGTTCACATGGACTATCTGTGCCCAGTCTGTGGTAGAGCATTCCAAGCTCTTATTGGTCTGATCAGCCAGTCATACACATTGAAACTTCACTTTATCATGGTGATGTCGTTTTGATCCTCTTCAAGAATGAAGGACAGCAACCAACATGAGGGAACTAAATCAAAAAGAATTCTCTAAGGTCCCATGTCAAGTAGAAAGAAAAGTTGAGAGAACTGAAGTGTCAATTGTCAATTCAATGATTTCTCCTTTACACTGAGCTGCTTCCTAAAATGTTGTTCTACAGTTATCTCACAAACTTGTCTTGTTCTGTACAGCATCATGCCTAAGCACAGGTGACTTTGCCTTCCTAGGAAGCACATCCTTACTTAGCCCCTAACTTCCTGGTCTAGGTAGCACAAGAACACTATTTTTTTTTGCTTCTCACAGAGTATTAGAAAGTGAACTTCAGGCTTCATGATGCCATACTCCTGCATAGCTCATATTTCCTCCAAATAGATCAAGTTTCTCTTATTCTAGGATTGTCATTCTAAAGACTGGCCTAAAATAAGATTGCATTTGTCTGATGATGTCTCACCTCCCATTTCACCTGGGTACTTATAAGTACCTATTTTGTTCCATCTCCACTTATTCTCCTTATTCTCCAAAACTAACAAGTATTGTTATTATTGTTGCTGAGTCATTTTAGTCATGTTTGACTCTTTATTCCCATTTGGGGTTTTCTTGGCAAAGATACTCGAGCAGTTTGCCATTTTCTTCTCTAAATAATTTTTACAGATGAGGAACTGAGGCAAAGAGGGTTAGGTGACTTGCCCAGGGTCACACAACTGATAAGTATCTGAGGCTGGGTATGAACTCAGGTCCTTCTGACTCCATGCCCTACCTAGCTTCCCTGACTAACAAGTATTTGTCAATTATTCTATGCTGAGAACATGGTAACAGTTTCTAGATATGACTTTTCCCAAGGACATATGCAGTTTCATTAGGTGATTCTGGAAGACTAAAAGTCCTTTGTTAAGACCCCAAAGCATTACTCTATGATTGTGGAATTACAGGTTCCAAAAATGTAGTAGAGGAGACACTTTGGCTTGGTATGAAATCATACCAGGCAGGTGGTTTAAATGCCTGACACTGATCATAGTCTGAATTTAGGACAAAAATGGTGACTTCTACTGCCACTTTCATTTACTTGCTGTGTAACCAAGGGCCAATCATGCAGCCTCTAAGTCCCCTGGGCAATTTTGTAGGACTATAAGCTTCAGAGAAGGTGCTAACGTGCCCTGGTAGAGGAGTTTTCCTCACCTAAGGGTTCCTTATATCAATGAAATCATAGTTCAAGTCACTATCCTTATTTTTAGGACATAATGAAAGTTAGGGAGCACATAATCAGGAATCTATTTACTAACTTCAGATGGGTAATCCTTACTGTATTTCCACCTAGAAACATTTATTCTTTGGGGGATATTCAGACTGGAAACAGCATGGTAGGAAGAAGTCTTAGATTTAGAGGCAGAGGACCTGAACAGAAGACCTAGGTCTTACTCTTACTACCTGCATGATCTGTAGCAAGTCATGTCACTTCAGTTTCTTCATCTGTGAAATGATGATCTCTAATGTTCCTTCCATCCATCCTTCCTATTGACAGACATTAGAGAGGGAAAGGATGTGATCTCAAATAAAACAGGCAGCTGTCCATAATTTTAATGAGTTTCCACCTTTCTTAGGCTACAAAGAAATAGTGTAGAATCAAGGATGGAGAACTTGTGACCTCAAGGCTACTGGTGGCTTCTACGTCCTTGGGCATGGCCATTTGACTGAATTCAGGTTTTACAGAGCAAATCTTTTCATCAGCTAAATAGGCTGTGTTGGTACTGCAGATGTGAGCAAGAAACTAGAGCCTTTGAATAGAGAATTCATGCTTAAAATAGAAATTTAACGGAAGGCTAGTGTTGAAGGGGTATTTTTATGTGTGTGTGTGTGTGTGTGTGTGTGCGTGTGTATGTGTGTTGGAGAGAGAGAGAGAGAGAGAGAGAGAGAGAGAGAGAGAGAGAGAGAGAGAGAGAGAGAGGAAAGGAGAGGACAGGAGAGGACAAGAGAGGAGAAAAAACGGCCACTTCTCAGGTATGTTCTGGAGATGATTGTTATTCTGGAAATTTTAAAGAGAGGGTTTCAGAATCCCCTTCAAATATGTGATCACACGATTGAGTGTGAGTAGATGCACAGTTGCTATGATCCTAGGTTGCTGTGTTTGTCCTTCATTTTTGAAGAGGACCATGACATCAGGGAAATGATGACATAACTTCCAGTTAACTTTGATTTGAGTGAGGGAGGGCTATGCAAGGTTATCAGTCTTATACTCTTCTCCTGAGTTGTCTGGACCAGATATTCATTAGGATGACTGGAGATGGTCCAGAATGCAATGGGAGACTAAGGCTAAGACCTTTTCAGGTACTCACTTAAAGTAAGGTAATGCCCATTCAGGGAATAGGCCTTACCTATTAAGAAGTGAGTTAAGGGTTGGCCCCTTTCATTAAAAAGAAAACAAAATAAGACAAAAAAATTAAACTGGGAGAGGAGACCCTCAAGATTGCCATTCTAGAGAGAAACAGTTACCATTGACATTCACTCTAAATTCACTTAAAGACAGGAAGGTCCAAAATACAGCCATTAATCAGAGCTTGGTCAGGGAATGTCCTGGAGAAGGAAGGAGGAGGATTTGAATATTCCTGAAAACACACGTATCTCTGAGAGTGCTTTACCTGAGGAAGGAACTTTTTTTTTTTAATCCTGATTAATTTATTGTTGAATTAAAAGGGGAAATATTTCTGGTAGCATTAGACTGAAATTTAAGGATTATCTATTCAGTGTGTATTGTGAGAAGAAGGATGAGTGATAAATGTCATTTATTATATTAAAAAATGACCTTAGAGAATCAGACTCCACATTTTCCATGTATTTTCATGTAAATTAGTTCATTAGATACTTATACCAACCCCATCAGGTAGGCTGGGAAAGTGTTAATATCTCTATTTTGACAGGCAAAAAGTTAAGTCCCTTATGGCTCCACTAGGTAGGTAGTGAGAAAGCCAGACCTAGAACTCAGGTTTTTCAACTCTTCTAGGTAAGAGTCTGTTTCTCTTCATTTCTTTGTTCATTTATGGGATTTGTCTCCCACCCCAGCCTGAATTTGTCTGAGTGAGATATCTGAGTTATCACTTCTGCCCCTCTTCCTAGGCTAGCCAAGAATCAGAATCTTCGAAATTATGTGAAAACCTAGTAAATGTACCAGCAGAAAAAAAAAAAAATGGAAGGTCATTTGTGTGGTGCCCTTAAGTGTGGCAGAGAAGTTGGGCAAAGTTATGCATAAGAACAAGGGACAAGGAATTTGTCCTTGCTATTCTGTGAAAGCTCCCTTGCACCTTCCCCTCCCCCACTCCATGCTTTTCCTCTCAGACAATCTAATTTCAGGAACTTCATGACTTAAGTTCTGACTCAGAGGGAGTATGAAGTTCTGTCTCCTGCCTTAGCTGGGCTGCTTGCCTGTAGCAGATGGGTTTTCCTTGGAGGTCTCCTCTATCAAGTAGTGACTCATCCCAAGCCTGATTAGTTGTGAAATCTGATAGTCTAAGGTGGTATGGCCAGGGGAAAATTGGCAACAGGTCTGGGTTGCTGTCCCATAGCCTCCCTGGTGAGTGACCTTTTGGGAAACTTACATAGCCCCCAGAGTGGATCAACTAACATCAGAACATATCCAGTGTCCACACCTCATTTTCAGAAGAGCATGATTCCAATTAAAAGCCAGGCCACTGAGTTCCATTTCCTCAGGCAGAAGCAGCTCATGCTCTCAAGCTGCTTCCACACTCCTGAAATGTTTGACATGGAAGCATATGTTTTTTGGCAACTTTGTTTAATCCACATTTTTAAGGGAAAATTGAAACTCCACAAGGTGCGAAAAAGATTAGTGGAACGTTTCTGTATCTGGAAGAACACAGATCATGCTCCCTCCTCCTTCTGTTCTCTCTTTTCTCTAGCTTCATGTGCACAAATTTGCTTTATAGGAACTGCCATAGAAATGAATCTTTTAATTAAGAATCTGAACCGCTTTGCTGAAGGAAAGGGTAGAAAAAAATATGAAACATAAAGAATAAAGAGGCCATCTACTAGACAATATCAGAGCATGGCTGTCCCTGGGAAGTGCTAGCATATTCCAGAATTATTCTGGGGTCACAGACCCACAAGGTTGTAGACTAGTAGTATTCTTACTCCAATCATTTGTTATAGTGTGAGCCTATTTCTACTGGAAAGAAATGTTCAAACTGCTTACGTCAGGTCCATGGAATCACAATTTCACATGATTTGTGTCTACTGAGGAAATAACTCTAGGTATCACTTTTTCAGAGGCTCTGGTTGACCAAATGATGAAGTTAAAGTTCCTTTGAGCTTTAACCTCCTATTACTCCCTAGTCTATGCTTCACTGAGTCAAAGGTTTCTTCTAGCTCTCGTTGACCTAGACCAGCAGTTCTTAGGCTTTTTCCTGTGAGTCAAGGGACCTTTTGGCAGTCTAATGAAGCCTATGGAATCCTCAGAATAATATTCTTAAATGTATCCAGTAAAATACACAGGATTACAGAAAAGTACAAATAAGAGGAAAATAAAGTTATGAAAATATTTTTAAAGGAAAAAAAATTTATGTTCCCCAGGTTAAGAATCACTGGACTAAAAAGTCTCTGGCTCCTTTCAGCTATACAATTCTATGGTTAATTAAATATTATAATTGGCTGCAATACTGTGAATTGTTCAGACTATAAATGCTGCTATTACTAGCTGAGAGAAGAATAAAACTCTTGTGGACTGAATGTGTCAGGACAGGTGTCAGAACCTTGGACTCTAGGCTATGAGAACAATGACCATGTTTTATTTAAATGTTGTGTACCACCCAACAAGTATCACAGATCTCTGTCTAAAGTATATGCTTAACAAAGGCCTGTCAAATTGAATGACTTTAGCTCCTTACCTGGTCACCCCTTCCTAGGAATGAATTTCTATGAGTGGTACTCTGAGAATCATTTCTCACATAATGCCACTTCCCTCGGGATTAACAGAGACTACAATTTGTCCTTAGAATAAGCCATAGAGAAATTTCTGAGTTGTTGAAATAAATGTTAACATAGACAGGGAGACAAAGCCAGGGCAAGAAGATAGGTTTTCTGTAGGCAGCATATAAAAGCATGGAAAATCAGAATTTCTGGTGTTTGTTGTTGCTATTATTCTCATTAAATAACCAAACCCACTCTGATGCATTTGTGGATGTGTTTATCTCTAGAGGAAGAAGATTGAGGGAAACAGGTGTGTGATAGAGCAGAACAATTATAGATCTTTCATATAACTGGGAAACTCATTGCCTTGTGGGTCACTGTGTTTCCCTGTGTTGCATGTTGGTCCTAGTATAGTTTGTCTAGATGACTTCACTATGTATGAATTACATGGGGTCTTAGGCAGAGTGAAGAGAGAAGTTTGAGGACTGAGGACTCTAGGTCATGAAATCCATGGGTGCTTCCTTCCTGATAGTACCTTCTTAGCTCTTCCTTTCCTTTTAGGTAGACTTGTGTATCTGGATCATGGTTCCAAAGGTTGCAAGAACCCCAACATTAATTTACTTTGCAAAACTTGTCTCCCAGAGGGCAGTTATTTTGCTGTAATAATTATAACTGCTCTTTGTGACACACTTGGTGTTAAGGAGTCCTGAGTTCAAATCCTGCCTCAGACATTTACTAGCTATGTGACCTTGGGCAAATCATTGCCTCCTCATCTGTAAAATGTTGATAATAATAGTGTCTACCTTACAGAGTTGTTGTAAGAATCAAATACACATACACATGCATGCACACACATGTACATACACATATACATATGCATTTCACTTTACAAATATTCAAGTCCATTATCATCATTATCATCAGCAGCATTATCATTATCATCATCATCATTATGCTTACTGAAACAATGTACATAATAGTACATTGGGTTATGGAGAATAGGGAAAGTGATTACACCAAAAAAAGAAAGAAAGAAAGAAAGAAAGAAAGAAAGAAAGAAAGAAAGAAAGAAAGAAAGAAAGAAAGAAAGAAAGAAAGAAAGAAAGAAAGAGAGAGAGAGAAGAAGAGAGAAAGGAAGGAAGGAAGGAAGGAAGGAAGGAAGGAAGGAAGGAAGGAAGGAAGGAAGGAAGGAAGGAGCCAAACTCATAGCACATCTCAAATCACTGGCACATATTTTATGCCCCCCATAATAGCCACCACACCCACCTAGACAATGAACCTTCACCTTTCTCTTCTCCCTCCCTCTGACTAAGAAATGTTACAGTGAAGAAAAATGACAAAGTATTCCATCCGTTGCAAACTTATAACCTTTGGGACTTTGAAGAAAATCCCTTAGCCTAGGTCATGGCCACCTCAATGGTTTTCTAATTTTCAGGTGGTATGAGTGGCTTAAATACATGGCTTAAATACAGCCAATATCTACATTTAGTTGTTTGTATACCAACTCCTAGCCCTGATTCCTTTCTGTGAATGGAATTCATTTCCTAATTCCGCAGTCCCATGGTATCCTGTAATCAGTTTATTCAACCTACCATATAAAAATCTACTTAGTTACACCAGAGTACATTTTATCAATTATTGATTTATGAACATCTAAGACTTTCGTCAGACACCATTTATGCACTAGGGTTTTATCATCTCCACTGCTCTGCAGACAGTCTTCTCTAGTGACATAGTCTATACTATTTAAAATTCCACATCCTCTAGCCGATTACTCCATTAACCATTATGTTTTCCAGGCTGTACAGATTTAAGTAATTAAACTTGTCCTCACAGCCTTAGGTCTTTGATGATCACATCTTCTTCTTGTCTACTGCACTCAACAGAGTGATGTATAGTTGTCAGAGCTTCAGAACAGGATAAGAACAGAAGGCTAGAACCCCAAATCAAGGCTTGCTTTATGTCAAGACAATTATATAATTCCCTACATCATTTGAAGGGACTAGGGAGGTTCATACTCAAAAGCTTTCTTTTCCATTGGCTTGTAATTGATAACTAAAATTCCACTAATAAAAATGCATATATACTTTGGTAGGGGTTTGGGGATGAAGAGGGAGAAGACATTTAATGGTATGATAGAAACAGCACTGCATTCATAATTAGAGGACCTGGTTTCAAATTCTGTCTCTATTAGCTACTAACTGAGTAGCAGTCACTTCTTGAGCAGTCACTTCTCTCTGGACCTCAGTTTCCTTTTCTGTAAAATGATGGTGGGGATGAAATGGCCTCTAAGTAATGATTTTAAAATAAATAAATGATAAATCATTGATTTTCTGAGCTATTTAATCCCTTAGTGTGAATTATAATGGTAATGCATAAGAGCATGGGATTCAAGAAAAAAAATGATTGTGAGAGAAGAAAAAAAAAGGAGGAAAAAAGAAGGGGGCACTAAAGATGATTTTTGCCCAATTGATGACATTACTGAAACCAGGAAATTTCCTTAACCTTAACACAATAAGAAATACCAACTTGGAAGTTAGGAGCATGAACATATGGGTAGGGTTTATGGCAACCAGAAGTCCTGATAAGATATTTCATATAACCTGCATTAACACCTCAGCCATTTTTCAGATTGATTTTCATGGCCATTTGTGTTGGCACTTAGTAAGGCATCTGACAATGTTTGCTGATGGCAACTGCTTGTGTTCTCTTTGGCCGCCTCCTCACACACCATAAAAAACAGATAGTTCTGTAATACCAAATTCAGTTTATCAATGAGTTGATTATATCTTGTGAAATGACCCTTTTGACAGCTTCCCCCACACTATGAAGAATGCTTTTCTCTCTACCTATTCAAATCCTGCCTATCCTGCATAGTCGAACCTCCTCTATGAAGCCTGATTACTCTGGTATATGCTAATTTATCTCTTCTCTGAATCTTCTAGTACCTGGATCCTAAACTTTTGCACTTAATTATATATGTCCTTGAATTGTTGTCTAACTGAATTATGTCTTGCTTCCCCAACTAGATTGCAATCACCTCACATGAAGTCCAGGATTCCCATCTCCTCTTTTCATATACCCCACAGTGACTGTCCCAGGACTGAGTATCTAATAAGTGTTCTGCAAATGCTTATTAATATAAACATTGAATTGCCTGAGTAGCTAAGATTTAGGAAATATAATATTAGATTCAGTCAGGAATAATTAAAAGGTATATGTGGTGTGTGTACACACACAGACACACATATATAATATGCATATGTATCTATTTACATATGTATGTGTCTGTGTATATATACATACATAGATAGATAGATACATTTATCTGTGTATGCATACATATATACATATGTGTGGGTGTGGGTATGGCTGTGCATATATCTATGCAAATATACACATGTGTATATATACATGTATGCACATGCATGCTTATACATACATACATGTAGTGTTGAGGAAGGGATAAGTTTAGGTAGCATCATCTTTGGTAAACATGGGATCAGCAAAATCACATTTTGCAGCCCAAATTGACTTTTTTTTCAGGGGACTGATTGACTTTTGAAAATGCTTTGCCAGGTTGTCTTCCCTGAAAACTAATCCTGTTTGTACTCAGTGATGTCAAGCACTACATTTGGGCTGTTTCCTGAGAGTGGTTTGTGGGATCAATAACTTGGTCCTGATTCTACTCTCAGAAAAACAACTGCTCACCCCAACCCCAGAGCCAATATGTCTCCATTTGGGGAATGTGTTTTGGGATTCGGCCCCTTATCAGTTAGATGGGAATTAAATGAGATCACCTACACATTCTCCAAAGAGAATTGAGCCATCTTCAGGTGGAATTGACTTTGGTCCCTGTAGCCACTTGGACTTGATTAGAACTGAAGATGTAAGAGTGAAAGGGGTCAGTATCCAATAAACAGGGAACATTTCCATGAGAAGCCTGATCCTGTACCAAATCCATTACTAAGATGTGCTGATAAGAATGTCATTTGAATTCTCACAACCATCTTGCCCTTGTAGACAGAGAGAGTATCTCTTGAAAAATGAGTTTCTAAAGGAAATGGTGTGATTCAGTTGCTTTTTCCCACTTTTTTTTTCCCCACACTTTCTCAGATGCATGCCTCTCCCCCATTAATCTTAAATTTGTACAAATTCATAATATAATAGTGTGTAAGTGAAACAATAGCTTCATTTCTTCTATTTTGATCATATACTTGTCCTCTCACAATTTGAGATTGTTATTGCTGCCTGATTATTTTCATCTGAGACCCCAGGATTCCTTTTTAACATTTTGGACTGGAATCCATTACTTTCAACTATTTTCAAAACAAAGCATTTGAAAGGTTTATTCTGATCATTAATCAGCCCCTCCAATTAAGCTCAATTACATCTTATAATCATAGCCATAATTATTGATTGATTAATCTTTCAACTATTAATTAAAAGTCTTAATTAAACTTTTTCTGGTGTTACTTAAATGGAAACATAACTAATTATTATGCTATTTCCCCAGTAGAGACAACATGTCTTCATAACCTTATGGTTCAGTGATAGCCTACTAGCTAGGAAACAGAGAGCATGGAAATGGTGATGTGTATTTTCCATCTGAGATGTGTTGGGGGGGAGGGGAGAAGGGAGTGGACTTAAGAAAATTTAAGCTATGTAGAAAGTAGCTTCTCAAGTACGACGATTATGTGGTGGGAGCTTACTTTGACATCAGTTCTGTAAAGATCAAAGGGACTGTAGCCATACCCTATTAATATTCATGCTCTATAGTCCTCCCCAACTTAAGTTTCATATGTAATGTTTTTGACATGATGGAACTCCAAACATCACAGTATCATAGATTTAGATCTGGAAGAAAAACTTAAAAGTCATTTGAACTAGTTGAAACAGTAGAAGTGATGAACTTGAAGTCAGAAAGACCTCAATTCAAATCCAGCCTCAGATATTTCCTAGCTATGTGGTTGTTAGTTAACCTCTGCCTCAGTTTCCTCAGTTATAAGTGAGAATCAAAATTGCACTTAAATTATGTGGTTGTAGTGAAATTAAAATGAGGCAATATCTGTGAAGTGTTATATAAATGCTAGTTGTTGTATTAATATTATTGTTGTTACTATCTAGCCCAGCTCCCTCCTTTTTTCAGATGAGGAAGCTGAGGCAAAAAGAACTTAGTGACATATGTGTTCATTATTCATATAGTCTGTGCAATTTACTGAGCTAAATGCTCTTCAAGGTATAGAAATGTCTATGACTGAGTCCCTAAACTCACAAGGGTCAAAATCCAATAGGTAGTTTTTCCTTATATATCTTATCTTAATCCAACAAGGAAATGTAAAGAGGCACAGCTAAGTGGATTCAGACCCTTTTGAGTGAACAGGCTCAAAGAGTAGGATTTAATTGCTTGATATCAGGTTGGACAGACATCTACATTTGAGTGTCTCAGATACAAGTCCTTGGCTGTGTGGTATTTTGTAAGTGATTTATTTTTTTAAAAAATTTTTATTTATCTTTCATTTTAAACATTCATTTACCCAAGATTTTGAGTTCCAAATTTTCTCCCCATCTCTCCCCTACTACCCTGATGTGGTATACATTCTGATTACCCTTCCCTCAGTCTGCCCTCCCTTTTATCTCCTCCCGTCTTATCCCCTTTCCCCTTACTTTCTTGTATGGCAAGATAGATTTCTATACAATATTGCCTATCTATCTTATTTCTCAGTTACTTGTAAAAATTTTTTAATATGTGTTTCTAAAACTTTGAGTTCCAAATTCTTTTCCTTCTTTTCTCCCCATCCACCCTTAGTGAGAAGGCAAGCAATTCAATATAAGTTGTATATGTGTAGTTATACAAAACACTTCCATAATTGTCATGTTTTGAAAGATTAACTATATCTCCCTCTATCTTATCCTGCCCCCACTAATTCTATTTTTAACTTTGACTCTGTTCCTTTTGAAAAATATTTGCTTTTAACTACCCCCTTCTCCCAATCTACCCCTCCCTTCTGTTATTGCCCCACGTTTATGCCCTTCTTCTTTACTTCACTGTATGGTAAGATACCCAGTTGAGTGTGTATGTTATTCCCTCCTTGAGCCAAATCCAGTGAAAGTAAGGTTCATTCATTCCCTCTCACCTCCCCCCTCTTCCCCTCCATTGTGAAACCTTTTTCTTGCCTCTTTTATGTAAGATAATTTACCCCATTCTCTCTCTCCCTTTCTCTTTCTCCCAATATATTCCTCTCTCACCTCTTAATTTTAGTTTTAGATATCATCCCTTCATATTCAACTCACCCTGTGCCATCTATCTATCTTCTATCTATCTATCTATCTATCTATCTATCTATCTATCTATCTATCTATCTATCTATCTATCTATCTATCTAATCTATCTATCTGTCTGTCTCTCTGTCTCTCTGTCTATCTATTTACCTATATTTCCTCCAACTATCCTAATACTAAGCAAGGTCTCAGGAGTTACAAGTATCATCTTTCTGTGTCAGAATGTAAATAGTTCAACTATAAGTCCCATATGATTTCTCTTTCCTGTTTACTTTTTCATACTTCTCTTGATTCTTATATTGGAAAGTCAAATTTTCTCTTCAGTTCTGGTCTTTTGATCAAGAATTCCTCTATTTAACTGAAATCCCATTTTTTTCTCCTGGAGTATGATACTCAGTTTTGCTGTGTAGGTGTGTTCTTGGTTTTAATCCTAGCTCCTCTAACCTCAGAGATGTCATATTCCAAGCCCTCTAATCCCTTAATGTAGAAGCTGCTAGATCTTGTGTTATTCTGATTGTATTTCCACAATACTTGAATTGTTTCTTTCTGGCTGCTTGCAATATTTTCTCCTTGGTCATGGAACTCTGGAATTTGGCTCCAATATTCCTAGGAGTTTTCCTTTGGGGATATATTTCAGGAGGTGATTGGTAGATTCTTTCCATTTCTATTTTATCCTCAGGTTATAGAATATTAGGGCAGTTTTCCTTAATAATTTCTTGATAGATGTTGTCTAGGCTTTTTTTTTATTATGGCTTTTAGGTAGTCCAATATGTTTTAAATTATCTCTCCTAGATCTATTTTCCAGGTAAGTAGTTTTTTCAAGGAGATACTTCATGTTGTACTATTTTATAATTTCTTGATTTCTCATATAATCATTTGCTTCCATTTGCTCCATTCTAATTTTGAAACAATTATTTTTTTCAGTGAGCTTTTGGACCTCCTTTTCCATTTGACCCATCTTGCTTTTTAAAGCATTCTTCTCCTTCTGACTTTTTCTCCTCTGTTTGTTCATCTTTCTAACCAAATACTTGACTTTCTAACTCTTTGTCAAGGTAGGCATCTGCTTCCAGTGGGGTTAGGAGTGGGTGTACTGTCCCAGGATTCAGGGTTTTTGTGTCAGCCACTAAATTCCTCCCCCCCTTCCATCTATGGGTCCAGAGCTCTGGAAATTGCTAGTGCTGCTGCCTCCACCTGCACCGTGCCTCCTCCTCAGCCCCAGGGCTGGGGCACGACCTCAACAGGACTGTACCCCTGCTCAACTAAGGTCAAACAGAGTTTTCCCACTGACTTCTATGCTATCTTTGGCATTTATGGGCTGAGAAGTCTGGAAAATGCCACAGCTGCCAGAGATTCAGTCACCTGAGGCCTACTCCAGCCCCATCTGTGTTGGTGTGACCCATGCTAGACTGTGCTCCACTCTGCCCCCAGCTCAATACTCTCCCAGCCCAGTGCAACAGAAACCTCCTATGGACCTTCCAGGCAATCCTGCACTGGAGATTTGCCTCATTCTGTCACTTTGTGGGGTCTAAAGCTCTAGAAATTTTTAGAGTCATTTTTTTCAGGTATTTGCAGGAGTTGCGGGAAGAGCTCAAGCAAGTCCCTGCTTTTAGTCTACCATCTTGTCTCTGCCCTGTAAGTGATTTAGATAAAGGCATCGATGGTATGCTCATCACATTTGAAGATATCATGAAAGTGGGAGAGATACTTAAAATATTGAATGACAAGAATCAGGCTTAAAACAGGTTTGTATAGCAGGATAGGATAATGAAGGAAGTATAAATTTTTAATAGGAATAAATGTAATTTTTCTTGGTTCAAAAAACTGTCCATAAGCATTACATTATAGAGTGATTAGCAATTAATTTGCATGAAAGAGATCACAATGGAGGATGTCCATTCAATATGAATCCAAAGTTTTATATAGGATTTTTTTTTTAAATGGTCTGCCTTGTGAGGTATAATTTCCAGAACAAGTGATGTGATAGTCTCAGTATACTCTGTCCTATTCAGGCTCCATCTGAACTACTGTGTTGACCTCTGGTTCCTACATTATTGGTATTATAAAGATAAGCTAGGCCAAAGGAAAACAACCAGGATGGAGAAAGGATTGGAGAATATGTCATAGGATGATCAATGGAAGGATCTGGAGTATTGAGCCTGGAGGAATCTATGTAAAATAGTTCAAGTCAAAGAGGTTTGGTGATTTTAGTGGACTGAATGCTCATTATGAGTAATCAATATGCCTGATATGGCAGCCAGAAAAAGCCATTTCAGGCTGTATTGAAAGCTAGGCCATTCGGAATGAGAAAGGTGGTAAACCTCTTATACTTTACCCTGGTCATATCACCTCTGGAATACTACTCAGTTTTCTCATCATTATGTTGGGAAGGATATTGAAAACCACATCCTGCGAAGGGTGATGTAGATGATGAGGGGACTGAAGATCATGCTATACATAACAACCAACTTAAAACACTGCATATGTTTTGTCTAGAGATGAAAAGATATGGTCTGGTCTTTAAATATTGAATTGGTCACTGTGTAAAAGAGGCATTACACTTATTCTGTTTGGCCCTAAACATCAGAACTAGGAGAAATGGGCAGAAATTATTCAGAGGGAAGGAGAAATTAAATGGACTTCTCTAATTTGATTCTGCTTATATCATATTCACACTTGTATGTGCCTAGCCATCTCATCTAAATGATATAGAAAGGATCTCTAGGATCATAATTCTAAATAAACCAACAAGGGATGGACTGGAACTCAGAGCTAGGTTACTTTGACTGGAACAGATCTCTGTGAGAGAGGGATCAGCTGAGTACAAGCTGGGATGAATAGATTTTTTTTAATGTGAATAGGCATACTTGGCCTATTAAATCCTTCTGTTTCTGGAGTCCCAGATATGGATCCCAGCTGAGTAGACCTCAAAGATGTGTTGTTGGTCTAGTCTTGGGTTCTGCATGATGTATTAGAAAGAACATTGTCCACATAGTCAAAAGACTCCAGGGCATTGTAGGGAGAGTTCTGGATTTGAAAGTAGAGTGCTTAAGTTCAAATCTTGGCTTTTTTATTTACTAGTAGTGTGATCTTGGGCAGGCCACATATCCTACCTGGGCCTCAGTTTCTGTATCTGTAAAAGTAGTCTAGGTGACTTCAAATATCTCTTTGTTCTATGAATCTAATACACAATACTAATACCTGGATTCAGATCCATGCTTTGCCACAGGTTAATTCATCTCCCTAGCCCTCAATTTCATGATCTCTAATCTGAGATAGAGTACTAGGTGATTTTTAAGGTCAATTCTAACTCTGCCATTTTGTGATTTTTGTAAGGTAATACAATTATCCCTTCCACATCCTAGGGGGTAGCCCCATGACCTAGAAAATCCATGTGAAATTTTTTGGCCCTCCCTTTGTATCAGAGAAGAAGTCTAAATTCTTTCTTTTTCTTTTATGGGGTATTTAGAGTACCTTATTGTAAAATTTGGGATAAGTACTTGTTCATAGGCTCTGTGTCATCTACTGACCTTTATGTGTTGCCTATGGCTTCTTCAAAACTCTCAACATTTTCCCATCTAATTTCTTATACCAGTTTGTATTATTTCAAAATCATGATAAGGAAAGTCACAATGCGGAAGGGATAATTTATATTCTCTTTTGCTTCAGATTCTTAGGAAGAACTTGGATGTTCATCTGTCATGGGTATAATAGAGGAGATTCTTGCCTAGATATGGACAAGTAGGACTAGGTGACTTTCCAACCCTGAGACTGTGTGATTGTGGGAAAGAATATTACCTTTGTCTTAGGAAAGAAGGGAATGCTGCTGTTAGAGGTACTAGACTCTGTCTGTCAGAGTAGTCACTAGTGCTTTTCCCTGTGTGCATGATATTCCCATCCATGAGCAGGCAAGAGAAGTGTGTGATTTAATGGGTTCCAAGAAGGTTCACAATCTCTTCAAAATAGACATATGTATGTATATATGTGTATATGCACATATATACACACAGACACCTAAATTGCCTCAAATTCACTCTATCTTGCTTGAAATACTTTAAGAGCTAGCATCATTTGAGTAAGAAATCATATATCATAGGTTGTAGAAATCACAGGATTAAACCATAGGACTAAAAGCTAGATGTGATTCCATCTAGTCTTCTTATTTTACAAGTAAGGAAACTGGTTGACACTGGTAATAAGTGGCAAAACTGGAGTTGGAATCCACCTCCTCTGACTCTAAATCCAGAACTCTTTCCGCTGTATCATGGTATTTCTACCTGTCTGCTTTTAAACTACAAATACTTCTAGGGAGTTAAGTAAGGATTGATGAGTTATTTATACCTCAGTATGAATTAATTTAATCTGATTCATTTCCTCTAATACATAGCTGAGGTCAATGTAATAATTTTAGAACAAGGAGGGCAGTTGGGAGAAAGTAAAAGCTGAGGTTGATGGCTACATCCGGTTTCTTTTGGAGAATCAGAAAACAAATGGCATATGGACATTGAATATCAGCGAAAGGGGAGGGAAAGTGAGAGTAAGGAGATAAGAAATATCTTAGAAATGTAGCTATACTTGTGTTCATGATCAACAATTATAATGTAGTATTTGCCCCAGAGATAATTTTACATTTTATCAGAGCTTTCCTAAGAAGAACTTTCTTTACTCAGATAAACAAATTTCTGATTGTAGACTTTGTGACATACTAGGGAGGAAGGTATTTTTAGTCAGTCATCCCCATTCACTGTGTTGAGCAAACCAAAACCTCTGCACATGGCTTATAGTCTTGGTAAGCTGAGGAACCACTTTGTGGCAAGAATCATCCTGTCCAGTAGTTATGTTACTGATGCCAAGGGATGGTAGTGAGGAATTGGGAGAATCTTCTCTTTGGCAAAAGACAAGCTCACTTCTCACCTAGTAGCCCTTTGCATTCAACAATAGGGACAGGTGCATGATGACCTTGATGATGTTCCTTTATTCACTATGACCTCCACATCACCTTTTGCCATCTACTCCTTAAAAGCCTTGATAAAGGTCACATTCACCATCCCTTTACCATTTCTCTGTTTGGTTAATAAGATCTGTATAAATGTGGGGATAAATAGCAGCACTGTCCACTTTCACAGCCACATGCAGATCAAATGAGACAATCTATTGGAAAAACTACAGAAATACAAATTTACTGGCAGGCTCTCTTTAATCAATTACTGTAGCCTTCACTAATCTACCTCTTCACTAAACTCCTGGAGTATGTTAGAGTTTATACCACTGTATTAAGCTCTTCATAGCCTAGCTCCACATGACCTTTCTTGACCTTTTTCTCATCATTCCCCCTCTCTCTCTCTTATTTACTTTACATTCCAGTCAAATTGGCCTATTTATTATTTTCCAGACTTGGCACTGAATGTTAAAGTCTTTTTTGTAGGACTTAAAGGGGCTTCATGGAAGAATTAGGTGAGCCAGTCAATGCTGAATAGATCCTCTAATTTGATGTGATTAATGGAAGACCATTAATTGGGGACATCCATGGAAACTTGAGGCAGGGACACCAAGGGAAAGATAATAGAACATTTCAATAAGTCTCTCACAGTGGAATCAGGAATTACACTTCCAAATTAGAAGAATAAACTGATGTTTCTCACATTGTGGTTAGGATTAACATCTCCAAAACAGGAGTAGGAAGGAGTAGGAATGTAATGAGAGATTTCTCTTTGAAGCAAAGACTGTTATGGTCTTAAGGTTATGGCAGGAAAAGGGAGTACATGATGGTCTCAAGAGGTTATGGACATTTGTTCAGTCCACTGGTCTTTAAAGATTTGTGCTGCTTATCTATTTAATAGAGAGGGATGAAACTTTGCTAAGCAGTTTCAATTGGTTTCTAGCCCCTGAGGTCAAAGGGGAAGGCTCCAATTAGTAAAGAAACTGGAAGCTTCAAGCCTGGAAGCTTTCCAACTTAGAAGATTCACTTATAGGAAAATCCAAGAAAAAAGGCATGATGGGAATGGGTTGATTGATGGATAAGTGGACATGATTGCTCAAGGAACAGGAGGATAGTAAACCTCTAGACCAAGAAAGACTAAAGACAAAAACAGTATCTCCTCACTCTTCTCAACAAACAATTATTAAACTTCTACTATGTTGCAGAAACTGTGCATAGTGCTGAGAACACAAAGAAAGTCCACAGACAATCCTGGTTTTCAAAGAGCTCACAGTCCAATGCAGGAGATGATACGCCAACTATGTACAGTAAGATATGTACAAGACAAATTAAATATAATCCAGAGGGAAGGCACTAGAATTAAGATCATCAAGAAAAGCTCCTTTTAGAAGGTAAGATTCTAGTTGGGATCTGAAGGAAGTTGGAGACAGAGGTGAAATGGAAAAGCATTTTCAGGCATGGGGACAGCCATAGTAAGATTTATTGAGCACTTATTATGTTCCAGGTTAAGTGCTAGAAGAGGTGGTGACTGGGCTAGGATCACAATCAATTATGTCAAAAACAGTAACTAAGCAAAGATCTTCCTAACTTTATTCCTTATCCACTATTGTGACCCTCATAGTTGTTGAACAAATATTTGTTGAATTGAATTGTATTCATTATATATTATATGAATTGCCAACTTGTCCCATCTTGAATGTCCACAAAAATTATTGTTTTGTATTAGTCTCTTGCCTTCTGTACACACACACACACACACACACACACACACACACACACACACACACACACACACACACACACACACACACACACACACACACACATATATATATATATTATGTATACCTAATTACATGAAAGGTAGACTACATGCTTACTCTCCCTTCCAGTTATCTGTTACCTTGAATGAATGAGAAATGTTCCCATTTGCTGATGTTTGCTAAATTTATGATAAACAAGGAAATTTTAAATAAAGCTTTAAAAATCTACTGAATAAGGGCAATGCCAGATTCATGTTTAGGTCATTCCTTTTTCTTCCCTTTCCCCAAAAGGCACATCATAGTTGCATGAAAGGGGGTGTGGAATAGGCTCTTCCCTGCATTGTACCAGGAGCCAGTGATGAGCATCAAACATACTGAAAAAAAAAAAAAAAACACCAAAATTCCCTCAGATTTCGGGACAGTGACTAGTTGTGATGCGTAATGTTCTTTAAAAGAAATTCACGGGAGTATATCACTTTATATTTTTTCCTCTGAAGAAATTTTGGGCCCAAAATGCTTCCTGTCTGAAGTATATCCTTTTTTTTTTCTCCGAACTTTAAAACTGAATTTACTCACATGGTTTTAAAAGAAAGAGGACTCCACTAATTGGCAGGTAAACGGTTCAAACAGGAAAATTTAGCCTGTTAGCATTTCCCAATTTTCAATACATGAGGGAAAAGAGGCAACTCTGACAACAACAGCGCAGAAAGATAAAAAAATAAAGAAAGAAATGAAAGAATAAAAACAGTCCATTTCTTTTATGGCAGATGAACTGGATATGCCTTGATATATGATCCCTGGCTGGTAGAGATACTAGGATGGCGGAAATTCTGCAAAGCTCATGACAGATTTTGGACAGTATATGAACTGCCAGTTAATGGATAAAAAATACAGTCTATTTCATAAACTCACTGGTGTCAAACTCAAAGTTGTCCAGTAGAGCAGCAGGGATCGATAATGGGTAGAAATTTTCAGTCACTAGTGAATCTGTGTTAAACTGAATTCTTTAAAGTGGAAGCTCCTATTTTGCAGAACTTTGGGGTGATAACTGCTAAAAGGTGATCACCTTGGCTATAACTTAATGAATGTTTCTTTAAACAGCCTTTTCTTAGTCCAGAAAGCCCACTTGCTGGGTTATTATCAAGCAAGTCATACTTTGCCCTTTCTGATAATGCCCAGACATTTGATTGACTCCTATTTATTCTGGCAGCTTTTAGGAATTTAGGCATTCAGAGAAACATAAGAGGACTTGTACGAACTGATACAGAGTGAAGCAAGCAGTATGTGGAAACTAGAATACAAGTGAGGACAATTATGTAAATAAAGACAATAAAGGGGAACCAAATTCAGAGTAATTGTACCAATACTAGTTCCAGAGAACAGATTTGAAACATAACTCACTTAGCAGGGAGGTGGAAGAATGTGGGGAAAAGGGGTAGAATGTAGAATATAATGCCAGATGAGATTCCTGAATGGGATGTTTGTACTTTGCTGAAATTTTTTTGTTGTTGTTTTTCTTGTGAAGGATACAGTGCTGGAGATGGGGAGTTTCTATATCAAGAAAAGACTGAGATAGAAAAATGAAAGGTATCAATAAAATAAAAATAAAATCTATTTTTTTTTAAAAGAGCCCTTACCTCATTATTACTTAGAAAAGAGACCTAGCACAGAAGTTCATTTCCCATAAAACTGAAACTTCATGTGTTTTACAGAATGTGAAAGTTTCTTTGGTATCTTAAGGATCATCAAGATTACTTAAGTTACTTCAGAGCTACACCTTTAAAAAGTACAATGGGGGTGGGGAAGGATTGAAACCCTTGTAAGAAGTATTACACACTTCTCTGTTTACTTAAAAAAATGTTCCGAATTGGATTTAGTGCTTTGTTGATGATTCAGGGTCATCATTGTAAACTCCAGTTTTTATGCTATGGGGTGCCTGTTCAATTCTATGTCTGTTTTCTTACTGCCAGGCTTTCTGCTCTCATTTCTGCTTTTTGTTATGTCTAAGACCAACCCCTCTTCATCCATACACTCTTCCCCTTCAAGTTTGCTGTGATTAATTTGCTGTGGGCAGGGAAACCAGATAACCAAGCCTGTCAGAATTGTGTGTTAAATTAGAATCAATAAGTTTTTGAATGAGCTGGTCAAGAGTGAGGTGTATGGCTCCAGTTAATGGTATGTTGTGTTTTTCCCCCTAATACCAATTTTTCAGGGCTCTGGGGTGCTTTTTGCTTACTGCTGACTCCAGCCTGTATTTTAGAGGATTGAGGTTTCCACAAGGCTTGTTAAGTGGGGTGTTAACTGTATTTCAAAGTGCTACTGGTTTCTTGGCTTAAATGATTTGGTAGATTTCTGTCCTGTAGGTTTCATAACAAAAAAGATCATGTTGCTTTTACTCTTACCCTTTCCCCAAACTTCATTATTTATTCACAAACACACACACAAACACACACACACACACACACACACACACACAGAACTGTGGAGAGAGTATGGATGCATGATGAGCAATTTAGGAAATTTTACAAACAACGAGCAATAACTTCAAGTGAGTATCCATCCAATTCTAGCAAAAATGGAGGTGTTTCGAGTGTAACAAGACCCAAAAAAGGCTTTGCACAAAGAAATGAGTTTTTGGGCTGTGATGATTTCTTTCTTTCCCACAAAAGTGGTGAGGTAAAATTGTAAGATCAAATATTCTCCTCAGGTGAAAGCTTTCCCTTTAGACAATATCTATGCTAGGCTAATAACTCACTTCTTCTCATGGCTTAGTCTGCTTTTTCCTCAGGAAATGAGTAGCCAAGTTTGCTTTTGCAATTTCTATAGAATAGCACAAAGCCTGGACAAAAAAAAGAAAAGAAAAGAAAAAACCCCAAAATCTCTTTCTGCCTCTCCTGCAGGGAGAATTTTCCTGCACCCTTGTAAATTGGTAGAAGATTTCCCTCCACAGGTTTATGACAGCCCTGAGTCAGAAAGTCGGGCTAAATGACCATAATAAAAAAAGCAGTAATAATACACTCATACCATAACACAAGGGCTAGCCCTCAGCAAAATTGTGAAGTGGCAGAATTTTGTCTTTGATGCACTCACTTTCTCCAACTTATTGTAACCAGTTCCTGGCTCAGGCCCAGAGACTTCCTATTACTGTGGGTATTTCCTGTCAGATAGAGAGCCTTTTGATGACCATTCACACTCAGGTGAGAGTGAATTAAAGTGTCACCTGGTTACCTGTTCTAAGGGGACATACATTTTAAAAAGTGGACTGAGGGGTATAATCCCAGTTAACCAAGATTTTCTGGTCTGGAATCAAGAAGACTCAAATCTGACCTCAGACACTTAACTATCTGTGAACTTGAGCAAGTCATCTACTCCTATTTGCCTCCATTTCCTTATCTGCAAAAATGAGCTGGAAAAGGAAATGGCAACCCCTTTCAGCATCTTTGTCAAGTAAACCCTAAATAGGGTCACCAAGAGTTGGATATGACTGAAACAATTGAACAACCACAAAAGGCGCAATAATTTGCAAAAAGTCTGCCACAAAATTTCTCAGGGGAAATTTTGGAGCAGGTTGTCTCCTCCTTGGTAGAGTACCTCTGCCAATTGCTAGCTGTAGAAATGTGGCTTAGTAACAATTTTTAGTAGGATTCAGTGTCTCCTTCTATAAGTAGGATTCTACTTGTACTACCTACCCATAAGATGGAAAGAAAATTAAGATAACTTATGTAATCTGTTTTGTAATATAAAATACTATAAAATGTTAGTGCTATAGGACCAGAGTTTTAGAGCTAAAAAGGGACCTTAGAACTTATCTGTTTCTGGAGTCTTTAACTATTTTTGAGTATTAAAAATACTTACAAACTTACATACTTACAAACCACTGCACACTCTCTCACACACTTTTAATTATGAGAATGTAAGTTCCTTGAGGGCAGGATCTATTCAGATTTTGCCTTTGTATCCTCAGAGCTGAGCAGAGTCCTTGATATGCATTTGACTCTTTAATAAATGCTTGTGGATAAGCTAATGCTATTGCATCTTCTGATGTAATTAATATGTGTATGTACTAAATGACAATATGTCTTAGTCCCAAAAGCACTAGATTGTAGCAACTTTGTATAGAGGTTCAGAAAATTCCTTTGGGTAGTCTGGTGAAACTTCTGAACCCATTGAGAAATCATTTTTTTTTTAATGAAGTAAAGAAAATGAAGAAACTAGAGTTAAAATAGAAAGTGTATATTATGATACAGCTATCAATTTTTTTAAGTTCAAAGACCACAGGTTACGAACCTCTGATTTAGTTCAACCCCCTTATTTTCCAGATGGGCAAACTGATGCCTAGAGTTGTAAAATGACTTTCCCAAAGTCATACAGCTAGTTACATGATCTAACTGAAATTTAAACATAGATAGTTTTAGTCCAAATCCGTACTCTTTGCAGGGTCTCAGGAAGAATTTAATGATGATCCCAGAATGTGATGAAGTCTGTAAAACTCTTCAAGGACTGAGATACCATTGGATACAAATTCCTCACTTTACGTGTGAGGAAACTGAGACTCTGAGGAGTTAAGGAACTTCTAAAGCCAGATCTTTCTGACTCTAAGTCAAATGTTTTTTCCTGTCAACACATAGCAGTATATCATCTTTTAATTCAGTGTTTTATACATAGTAAACAATAAATGTTGATAGAGTAGGAAGGAATAGTCAAGTAAAATAAGAATGAAGCATTATCCCCACCCTCTTTTTCTTTTTGTTTTTTATCCTTTCAAATAAAAAAAAATGTCCTAAAATTTTCCTCAAACCTAAAAGATTAGAGACAACCAAAGAGAGAGAGTTTATATCTAAGTGGCGTATAACAACTAGATCCAACTTGAAAATTGTAGCTAATGGTTACAGGTGATATGTGTATACACATACATACATACATATACATATATTCATGCACATATATGTGTGCATATGTATATATATGTGCCTATACATATATGTGTGTATTTGTGTATGTGTATAAAATTTCAGATGATTCCCAGTCAACATTCTTTCCTAATCCACCTGAATATCAAATCCCTTTTATACAAAAGGGTTTAATTTGGCTTATTAATTCCAAAATCTGACCTAGTACATGTAAGCCTAGGTGTTGGTGCTTGGACTTAGGTTACAAAGATATCATCAAAGTTAGAAAGTTGTTACTTCTCTTACTTCCATTAAAGGAATTTTAAGTATTGAAGTACCAAACTGAATCAATTCACACTTATCAGGTCTTTTAAAGATATTTAATTCAGCAGTAATGCCTTCCCTTTAAAGATATGTATATATACATACATGTGTGTGCATTATAGCTATCTGTATATTTATACCTCTCACTTATACATATATTATAATATGTGTGTGTATGTATATATATACGTATATATATACATGTGTGTATGTTTCTGTGAGCTTATCACCTCACTATCAGAAAGTGGATAAAATGCTTTATTGATAAGAGTTCTTAAGTATTTCTTAGTAGTTTTGCTTCATAATAAAATCTTCTTTGTATAAATTCTCTTCCAAGTTCTGTTCATTTCATAAAAGTCTTCTTAGGTTTGTTTAAGATAGTCACAGCTGTCATTTCTCATGATTAAACAATATTCCATTACATTCATGTACTATAGTTTGCCTACTAGATGGACAACCTCTTAGTTTCCACTATTAAACGAATCTGCTGATTTGCATATATTTGTACATATGGATATTTTCCTCTTTCTTTGATTTCTTCAGAGTATAGGCCTAATAATGGTTTCATTAGGTCAGAGATTATGTACAATTTAGGGACTTTTTGGACGTAGTTTGAAAGTTACAAAATTCCTGGAACAATTCACATTTCTATCCATAGTATATGTGTGCCTTGCTTTCCCAAAGCTTCTCCAAAAATGTCATTTTCACCAATCTCTTGAGTATGAAATGAAGCCTCAAAATTGTTTTAATTTGCATTTCTCTAATTATTAATAACTTGTATCATTATTTAACATGTCTATTGATTACTTTGGTTTCCTCTTTTCAGAGCTATGTTTTTATATCCTTTTACCAACAATCTGTTGTAAAGTGACTCATTCTCATATATTTAAATTGATTCCTTTTGTGACTTGGAAACTGCACCTTTATCAGAGAAATTGTTCAACAGATAGTTCCTCAGTTAACTATTTTTCTTGCAATTTTAACTTCCTTAGTTTTGTTTATACACATAAAATCTCAAAAATTCTATGTGGTCAAACTGTGAATTTTCTCTTCTATAATCCTGTCTATTTGTTTCATAAGTCAAGACCTCTTACCCTTCTCAGTTGTAGGCATTCTTTTCCTTCCTTTTTCCTCATGATGTGATGTATGTCTATGATTTCTGTCCCTCATGTAGATATTTGAAGTTTATCATGGAATAAAGTGTGAGATGATGATCTAAGTCTAATTTCTGAAAGAATACTTTAAATTTTCTCAAAGTTTTTTGTTGAATAATAACTGTGCCTCAGTAGGTAAAGTCTGTGATACATTGCCTTCTATATGTTGTATACTTAATCTGTTCTTTAATTGAATTTCTACCTTTTTTTAGTTTCTAACAAATAATTTTGCTGATTACTGCTTTGTAGTTTGCTCTGACATATCATACTGCTACTACAGCTTATACTCCACTTTTTCCCCATTATTACCCTCATCTTCATTTGTAATACAATTAACCTTTGTTTCTATGATAGAAGATGTAGTTTTTCTCTTTTTCTGGGTTTCTGTCTCAATTGTCCCTCCATCTATATTATTTCTTTATTGATGTCAATTCAATCTTGTTACCGGTGTTGAGACTTTGTCTCTAGGTCAGGCTCTGTCCACTTCTGGAGGGAATGGTAGGAACTTCTTTTGTCTTGTGTAGCATTATCTGAAGACCTGCTGCTGCCTCCTCCAGGTTTCCAGTACTGTGTTTTCAAGGACATCAGGAGTGCCTCAGGCCAGTAAACTACAAACTCTCTGGACCCTAAATTGTTTGATTGTTTCCTTCCTAGTCTCAGGTTGTAGGCTTCTAACTCCAATTCTGTGTTTGGACAACTGAATGCTCATGCATCTTTCCTGCCAGCAGGAAAGTTCTGGTCACAGGCCCTGTCAGTGAATTGGGCGGATTCACAGGGTAAGAGTAGTAATAAAACTGGAGAAGAGTGAAAGGTTCCACAGAATAAGAGTAAAAAACAAGTGTCTCCACTCTGATTCAAGTACTGCAATACTCTTTCAGATAGATTAGAATGCTTCTACCAGGACTTGGGCAACCTGGTGACTGACTGCGATTTACCCAAGCTGATATCTCACCTGAATAAGTACATACAGATGAAAAGACTCCTAGATGAACTCCTACCCTTCTTGGGAACCAGACACAACAAATCTGACCAAACTCCTGAACCTCCCTGAAGAACATGCAAAGGATCCAGAGCAAACCTGAAAAGCTAAAAAGAAGGGGCAAACCTGTTGGTGTCTGAAGCTCTGTAGTATTGGCAATAACTTATCTTGATTCTAGTTAAATATAATAAATATTTGTTTTCTGCTATTCAGGAGCTGGACCAAAGTCATCTCTTGCTGTCAAAGGCAAAAAATTCTCAGCGCTGAGAAATCA